>NC_142344.1:21145909-21297045 GCF_054954075.1 Amborella trichopoda
CACTTTCTTTAGGGAGTTCAGAAACAGGTTGGGTTGGTTTAGAAGTTTCAGGTTCAAGGTCTCGAACTACATCTTTATTTTTTGCCTCCTCATAAAAGTTGGCTTGTTTTTTACTCATTTGCTTCAAGGAATTCTTCCTCAAAGAAGTGAGCATCGCGGCTTTCAATAACCATACTAGTTTCAAGATTGTAGAATCGATACCCCTTACCATGATCTGGGTAACCAATGAAAATGGTTTTGACAGTTTTGGGTTGCAATTTGGTTATAATTTGACGTGGGATAAGGACATGGGCTGAGCAACTCCAAACTTTCAGGTGTTCAAGGGAGAGAGTACGACCTGTGAAAATTTCGTGAGAAGTAAGTGGGGCAGCTTTTGTGGGAGTCCGGTTAAGGATGTAACATGCTGTTAATACGGCTTCTCCCCAAAACTCTAATGAGAGATTTGCATGCCCCATCATACTCCTTATCATTTCCACTAAGGTCTTATTCATTCTCTCAGCTACATCATTTTGTTCAGGAGTATAAGGCATGGTGTACTGATGGATGATCCAATTTTCAATGCACAATTCTTTAAAAATGTCAGATGAATATTCCCCCCCTCTATCGATTCTAAGGACTTTAATTTTCAGGTTGGTTTGATTCTCTACTTGGGCTTTATATTCTTTGAATTTTTCTAGGGCTTTTGATTTTGCATGAATAAGGTACATATGGCCATGTCGCGAGTGATCATTTATAAAAGAGATAAAATATCTTTTTCCACCTTTGGTGGTCACATTCATATGTCCACATATGTCACTATAAATGATTTTCAATACGCTAGTAGCTCTTTTTGCCCTAGTGGTATTTTTTTCTTATTAGTTTTCATTGCACATAAGACTCGCACACTTTCGATAAATCTACCTTATAATTATAAAGAATCTCATCCCTTTTTAATATTTCCATTCGTTTAATATTAATGTGTCCTAACCTCATATATCATAGGGTAGCATCTAATTCAGTAGGGGATGAGACATAGGCAACGTTCTCTTTTATTTCAATAGTAAATAGCTTGTCTACAAGTCGTCTAGTCATGATCACATTTTTCCCCTTCTTGACCACCACTTTCTCCCCAATGAAAGTAGTTATGAATCCAGTCATAAACATCTTAGGAATTGAAACTAAGCACTTCCTCATATCATGAGCATATAGTGCTGGTTTTAGGATCAAGGTGCTCCCACTCTTTAGTTTCAAATCAAAATCTCCAACTCCAAGTACATTAGTCTGCTGATTTCTTCCCATATAAATATGCGGATATCTTGGCCCCATGAGAGTGAAAGAACAGTAACCGTCCTTGGTGTTTGTGACATGAGCCGCAGCCCCCGAATCAAAACACCAAGAAGCTTCCATGGGGTTAGCTAGCATGGACTCGAAAACCACACATGTCAATTCCTTGTTAGTTCCATCAGATTTATTGGACCGACAATTATTGACTATGCGGCCCACCTTCTTACAAATAAAACAAGTCCGAGTCTCTCTCTTTGATTTCTTATTTCCAAAATCTCTTCTTTTGAAATATTTTTTCTTCTCAAAAGTATTTCTTCCCTTTCTTGTCTTAAATTTAAAAGATGGTTAGGATTTTACCATATGCACAGCATCCTTTGGGGTTTACCTTGAACTCCTCCTTTCTTCTTCAGATTTGATAGTCGTGATCAGTTCCTCCAATTTTTGTGTCTTTCTTCTAGCAGAGATGGAAGATATAAAAGTCTCACATGAATTAGGAAGAGATTTCATTAAATGAATCACTTGCATAGATTCATTGGGCTTCATGCCTATATTTTTCAAATCTCTTACTAGCGCACGAAACACGTGCACATGATCTGCAAACTTGGTACCTTCTACCATTTTTAAATCATTGTACCTTCTCATAGTCATAGTTTGCTTCATGAGAAAGGGTTCAACATACTTTTTTTTAAGTTTATCTAAAATCCCACTTGCAGTATAGATTGACTAGTCCTCAAAAGCATACGAGTCAGTCATGGCACATAAAAGAATGTGCTTGCATCTCAAGTTCCTCCTCTTCCAGTTGGCGTTCTCATCTTTGACTATTTGAGATGAGTTGTCAGTTGGACGATGAGGTCGGTCCTCAAAGAGTATCTCATGCAAGTTTTCTTCATAGAGTACAAATTTAATTTTTCTTTTTCATGAAGCAAAGTTGGTCCCATCAAACCTTTAGGTTTTCAGGATTTCATAGATGAATGTACGACCAACCATTATTTTATATTCTCAAAAAAAATAAGAAAATATTCATAATGGAAATCAAGTAAAACTAGCTCTGATACCAATGAAAGAAAGACCTATCTCATCTTATGCTTGGGAAATACAATTTTTTTTTTAATAATAATCACCCCTTATAATTTTGGCAACAAGATCACTCACAGGTGGTCTTATTACAAACAATAGAAATTCCAAAAAAAATTACACATTAATAAAATAAATCTCAACTACTTGATGTCATTCATACAAACTAATATTGTGCTTGAGAATATAAAATAAAAGAACAAACAATTAAAAGAAAAGATCTCGGAGATTACCTCAACCGGGCTTTTTACACCCCACACCGAGTCACCACATCCAATGGCGCGGGATCAGCGGTCTAGCTTCAACCTCGAACCGAAAAAGCTAATTTCGACCAAACTAGGTAACCACCCTTAAATCTCTACAAAACCCTAAGTCCAAAACAATTAAGCTCAAACCCTAATTTTCTGAACCCTTAGATTAGATCATGAGAGAGAGAGAGAGAGTCTCTATGTTAGGCGTGCCCCCTAGGGTCTTTTTTAGGAGGGAGAGAGAGAGAGAGAGTAAAGAGAGAAAATAAGAGAGTAAGGAGAGAGAGGGGCGTGGCCCCTAGGGAAGATAGAGAGAGTGTTTGTGGGAGGGAGAGGTGTGTTGAGATGGGGCCAAAGCACCCCTATTTATAGTGAAATTTAGGTCTAGGGTTTTCATAGTTTGCCTCTTTCTTAAGATTGAATATGGACCGTTGATCAAGATGACTTGTGTGGTGAGAGATCTGAGTCATCCATTCCATAGATGGGTCATCAACATTATGGAAGGTGCATGAACCATTATCCCCATTTTTCTTAAACCATTTTCCCATCAATATATTTAAATAAATTAAATCCATTAAAGATATAGTGCATACCATAAATTGCATATTCCATCTCATATTTTTCATAAGAATATTTCAATAATATCAAGTCAAGATATTCCTTCAATAATCAAGATAAGATATGGTCAATATTTTCTTATCAACATTTGACCACATGCTACAAGATATAGTTACTATTTTTAACAAACTTGCAGACAAAACAAGATAAGGTATCCAAGGGTGGGGCTGCCACCCATGTATGGTATGTGGGGCCCCACCTAATACCCACATGGTGAGCCCATGTGCACTATGGGTCCGCATATATTTTTTTTAATAAATATTTAAAAAAAATGAATTTTAAAATATTATAACTTTATAAATTAATAACTTCATTTTTATAAGTCCAAAAACAAGAAATAAAATATCAAATGACTTACAAAAATTCAAATAATAAATCTAAAATAATTTAATAATAAAATCAACACAATTAAATTAATATGATGGGAAGTAGATCCATATGGTTCAGGAATTCAATCAACGATCACGGAGTACTCCACCTTCAACTGTGGACTACAGAGCACACTTGCTTTATCGAACCGACCCAGTGTTTCCCATGACCCACAGTCCACGCAGGGGCTCATTAGCGTGTCACCAAAGTCAGGTCGATGAACCAATGAGTCGCAATCTCAGTCTGTGGATTACAGGTCCACCCCTAGAGACAAGTCAAGTTCACCACGACCTTATGCGACTACAGCTCTATGGCGCATAGGGGTATCTCTTGCACATATATATGCTTCACCCAAAGGTGGATATCAAGTTTTCCCAAACGATCTATCTATATGCATGACGTGTGATGGAACATGAATGAGGCTTTAGCCCCCGTCTCTGTAGGCCTACCATCACTCACAAAGGTCACACAGTCCCTCGACTCACTCATCTAGGCATAAGCTCCGACCTCATCAAGGGCTAACCCAAAAACCCTTCTCGGTTAATTTTGTATGCCCATGTGTCTTGGGTTTTCTAACCGATTGGCCTAGATCGTCAAGTAAAGTCTGTTATCCGCAAATATCATTTGCTTAGTATGGTCTTCAAGGACCACACTCCCACTGAATTTGTGTTCCGCTATAGTAAATGTTTTTCATTACACACTCATAAGGCCTTTAAAGGCCACATAAACCCAACAATTCTTTTCGATCGTTGAAGCAATGAGGGTACATTGAGGTAGGATTTTTGAAGTTTGGTGTGATGCGTCTCTCATTCTCTCTCGACATCTTTGTCCCCTCTTTCTCTCTTTCTCACCAAGCATTTAGAGGTGCCTTGAACCCAAAGATATATCTATAGCATTATTAAAGACACCATAATCATCTATTATAAAATCATCTTGTTTCTATCTCCTCCATTATTTTTTCTCTCTGGATTACTATTAATCTATTTATGTTTTGCAACTTCCAACAAGCTATAGCTATTCTAAAGGGGTAGATATGCCCATTCTCTACAAGCCCTTGTTGGTGCCTATTGGTGAGTTCATTTCATACACTATATTTCCTTATTTTAATATGATTAGTGATTATGATAAAAAATGAAATGGTGGATGATAGATTGGGCATTTGATTCGAGTTTTGGGGAGCTATTGATTGTAGATGTATGCTTATGATTCTTATGTGATTTGATTATATATATGTAAAGTGTCTGATAATATTTTTAAATATAATTTAGAGAGAAATATTGATGCATTAATTCATATTAGCAGTCATATTGAAATCGATCCTACATTTAGTATCAAAGTCCACGTTAAATAGCTACTACAAGAAGCATATTTTCAGATCTAGTAAAAATTGACAAACTTGGTGGATCTATTTTTTCTCTATAGAAAAGTAATTCATTTTTCTTGCTTCACAATATGGAATTATTGTATGTGATTAATGAAGATAAACCAAGTGAACCTGATGATGATACAACTCTTAGAGAGGCAAAAATACTTGAAATGGGAAAATGATGATTTTTCATGTAGAAGTGCTATTGTAAATTGTTTAAGTGATAGGTTGCACAAACTATTTGAAAAGTATGCTAATGCTAAAGACTTATAAATTGCCATCGAAAAGATGCACACCGATGATAATTATGTAGCTAAATGTGAGTTATATGAAATATACGTTATGTGCAAGATGAAAGAGGATCAATCGGTCCAAGAGTATCTTAATGGTATGAATATTATGGTTAATCAACTTGCCGGTTATGGTGAGTCGAAAAGTGAGCACCAGTAAATTATGAAGATTATAGAAAACCTTCCAAATTCTTGGAAAGATTTAAAAAAAAATTTATGCCATAATGGAACAATCCATACCTTGGATGACCTTAAAGGACATTTAAGGATGAAAGAGAATAGTAGAATTAAAGAGAAAAATGAAAGAGCTAAAAACCATGCCTATTCAGCAATGACCAAGAAAAATAAGAACGAAGCTCCTAACAAGAATTCTAGTAAGCCTTTCCATCCCAAAAATTCCTACAAGTTTAAAAAATGTTTTAATTGTAACAAATTTAGTCATATTGTTAAATTTTATTGGGAAACCAAGAAGAAAAATGTCAAACAAAGTAGTGGCTCCAAACAGTTCTCCTTTGTGGTTGAAAAATCATTAATGTCTGAGTTCCCCCGACGAATGGTGGGTGGACTCCAAAGCTACTAGGCACATCACTAACACCAAGAACAATATGGCGGAGTTAAAAAACAAAGTGATTGTGCCAAGATAACTTTTTATGGGCAACTTGTCTAGCATCAACATTCTTGGATAAGGAATCATTAGCTTCTACTCCCATCTAGCGGCATTTTGAATCTTAATGATGTGTTGTATGCTCCAGATATGAAAAAGAATTTAGTTTCTCTCTTTAGGATTGATAAGGGCGGCGGTGAAATTTATGTGAGGGATGGAAAGATTATCAAGAAAAATGGTGTTTTTATTGTAAATGCCACAACGGTTAGCAACATGAACAAATTTGATCTTGATAATAGAATGACAACACCATTTGCTTATGATCAGTATTTTAATATTTAGCATAGAAGATTTGGTCATATCAGTTATGAAAAATTAAATAAACTAATGAAAAAAATATATAATTCCTTATCTAGAAAAAAAAAAATCAAATGTGAAACTTGTCTAAAAGGAAAAATGCAAGAAACCCATTTCCTAAAGGTGCTCAATATTTACGAGAAATTATATATACCGATATATGTGAAAAAATAGGTGGAAGTAAAATTTCATTAATTCTATATATGACTATTTAAGATACTTTTATACATATTTAATTTTTCATAAAGATGAAATATTAGACAAATTTAAAAGGTATAGATTAGAAGTTGAAAACCAATTAAATACTAAAATTAAGATTGTTAGAAGTGATAGAGGAGGGGAATATAGATCCAATGAATTTAATAGTTTTGTAACAATAATGGACCGATTAGGCAAACTATTCGCCTTACACCCCTCAATAAAATGGAATCGCCAAGAAGAAAAATATGACTTTAATGGATATTGTTAATTGTATGATACAAGAAGCTGGTGTAGAGTATCGTTTTTGGGGAGAAGCTATTATGGTGGCATGATGTATATTAAATGAAGTGCCTTCCAAATCAATTAATATAACACCCTTTCAGCAAAGGTTTGGTAGAAAAATCCAACCCATACCATATCAAAGTATAGGGCTCTATGGCACATGTTCATATTCCTTATGAGAAAAGGGATAATCTAGAACCTAAAATAACAAATTGCATATTGGTGGGGTACTCAAGTGACTTTAAGGGATATAAATTTTATAATGCAAAAACAAAAAAAAATATATGGAGATTATAGAGACTTACTTCTTTGAAGATGTTGAAACATAAAGGTAAAACAAGCTAGAATTTAAAAACAAAGTGGGGAAGTAGAACCACAAAACCCCCAACATAATTAATGTAGGAAGCTCTTCTCAAATTGATAATAATCCTCAATTATTTGAGCATAGAAGAAAAACTAGAGAAATTAAAAGACCTAATTATTTAAGTGATTATTCCTATTATAATGAAGTAAATTAAGAACTATTTAATTTTAAGGAAGTCATTAGCTCACCTTAAGTAAAGAGTTGGATGGAGACAATGAAGGTTGAATATATCCATAACAAATAATAAGACATGGGTATTAGCAGAATTACCTACAATAAAAAGGCAATTGGTTGTAAATAGATATATTCAGATAAACTTAATTATGATGGAAATGTTAATAGATATAAAGCAAGATTGGTTGCCGAGGGGTTTAGTAACAAAGAAGGATTAACTACAAAGAAATTTTTTCACATGTAGCTAGGAAATCTTCCATTATAATAATAATAGCCATAACTAATCACTAAGATTTTGAGATTCATCAAATGGATGTAAAAACTGTTTTTCTAAATGTTGAATTAGAGTAAGAAATTTGCATTAGTCAACCCAAAGGTTTTGAATGTGAGGCTCAAGAAAGTAATATACAAATTAATTAAAAGGAAAATATCTTCATATCCCCTATTTTTAGGTTACATTTCTTGACATACCCAAGGTTCAAAAGATATCTTCGAATCCCCTTGCTACTTTAAACTTATGTTTTAACCTAAACAAATGTGAGGAAGACATGTTTTTTTTAAACCCAATCATTTCTCTTTCTTCACTTATATACCCCAAACTTCTCTCTTTCTCTCTCTTCCTGCATCTCTCTCTCTCTCCTCCTGTATTTCTCCGAACACTTCTCTCTCCTCCTATATTTCTCTGAACACCTCTCTCTCTCCTCCTGTATTTCTTCAAACACCTCTCTATCTCCTCCCGATAACATCTCACCTCCATGAAGCCCTTCTCTCTCTCTAAAAGTTTGGAAGGATGGCTTTTAAAAAAAACATGTCTTTTTAGATTTCTTTGGCCTAAAAATACAGGTTTAAATTAGCTCAGGGGATTAGAAAAAATAAAATCTACAATTTTTATGCCCCAAGATATCTTTTAAAATTTTAGGTCTATTGTGAAATGAAATCTAAAAATAAGGGGTATGGAGATATTTTCCCTTAATTAAATCATTATATAGTTTAAAACCATCCTCAAGGAAATGTTATTTTATATTCTCACATACACTTAGAGGATATGGACTTAAGAATATCACCATAGATTATTATGTATACACTGAGGACAATGGGTATGCAAATGATATAATTATAACATGAAATGCTAGAAAAGTTATTAAGATGTGGTTATCCTCTAAGTTTGAGATGAAAGATATGGGATATATTGATTATATTCTAGGAATTAAAGTTACTAGAAATAGAAATAACATATTATTTTATCTTGACCAAGAGCAATATACTCTTAAAGTACTAAAGTAATTTAATATAGATAATTCTAAACCCATGGCTACCCTAATTGACAAAAATTATAAATTATCAAAGAAAATGTGTCCTACAACTAATAAAGAAAAGGAAATCATGCAAGATTATCCTTATGCACAAGTTGTAGGGTCATTTAATTACTTGATGAATTGTGTAAGATCTGATATAGCTTATGAAGTGGGGGTTGCTAGTTGATATATAACCAACCCTAGTATTGATCATTGGAAACTAGTTAAAAGAATATTTTCTAAGAGGGACACACAATTATGGCCCTAGTTATAGTATTAAAGATCTAATTCTTGAGGGGTATAATGATGTTGATTTGGGAGGAGAAGTTGATATATATATATACCAACATTTGGATAGTATTTACCTCTGGTGGGACATGTATCTCATAGGCTTATCACACTCCACTATAGAAGTAGTGTACATTGCATTTGATCATACTTCAAGAGAGAATCTTATTTAGGCAATTTATTAATAAAATAACGCTAGCCAATTAGGGTATGGATCTACAATGATATATTTGATAATCAAACATTTCTAAATACCCAATGTATCATGGCATGTCAAAACATATTAAAAAGAAGTATCACTTCATAAGAGAATTTGTTGAAAATAAAAAGATAGAAGTTAGCCATCTTCCTACGCAATTAATGGTTGTTGATCCATTAACAAAGGGTATCAATATAAACTCATTTGAAAGGAGTGTGATTACCATGGGGCTTAGACGAATCGATAAATCATCATGATTCATGCTACTTGACAAGTCTTTATGATTGAGATTTTAGGAATAACTTTTGTGGTAGTGTGATGATTATGGCTTTTGTGAATTACTCGCTTGTGTGGCATGAATACCTTCATGACGTCAATAACCTTTGTGGTCTGATGAGGATCTTAGTTATTCGATCGCATCTTTGTGATGCAAGGGTTTCTTAGTAATCCACATGCCTATGTGGTAGTTGTTTGAGCCTCCAAGGGTTGGAAGGTTAAGTCATTTGACTTTGAATGGTTCGTTATGTGATGAAAATCCCTCGAAAGCATGTAGCCACGAACCACCACTTACTAGTGTACATTTGCACATGCTTTGCCGCCATCTCTAGCTAGAGGGAAGTGATGTGCTAGTGGTTATCCGAGTAGTTGAGAATCTCTTATTGAGATGTATCTCTTTGTGAGATTTTATGGTGACTAACTGCATTGATGAAAGGGCACCACATGTGAGATTTTATGGTGACTAACTGCATTGATGAAAGGGCACCACATGTGATGAGCATATGTATGGCATAACAGTAGAAGGTATCCACTTCTATTTATTTTTGGATACCTGGTGGATAAATTAGGTAGGTCAATAAGTATATGCATGAAGTCGATGAAGTGGTTTATGATCACTCAATACATCACAACTATAATGAGCATGGAAAAATGTGGTGGATGCTATTGAGTAAATACATTGTGCGTGTGGATATATCAATTCTTGAGGAAGTACAGCTCAAGTGATCCCGATATACCTCTTTGCATTAATAGATGAACGAATTATAAAGCCAAAACCATGTAGAAAACAAGGGGGAAATGTTGAGCATAGGTTTTTCTCCATGCCATTTGTGGATTGTTTTGGAATAAATAAACTTATTTTCACTACCATTTTTATAAATAACCAAAACGTCTCATCTTTTACTTGGTTCCATTTATTCCACATTTTGTAAAAGTCCACTCATTCGTTCCAATTGTTAAAGCGAAGAAGTCATATACATCTAGGTAAGGTCAAGGGAGTTTGATATGATACACATCTTATTCTCTCTCAACATCCTTATTCCCTCTCTCTCCCTCAACAAACATTTATAAGTGCATCGAGTCCAAGGGTGAATCCCTAGCCTTATAAGCAACACCCTAATCATCCATTGTAAAGCCATCTTGTTCCCATCACCTTCCTATTATTTTTTCTCTAGATTGCTATTAATCTATCTATGTTCCAAAACTTCCAACAAAATATTGATGTCCTAAAGATAAGGATTTGTCCATTCTCTACAAGCCCTAGTTAGTGCATACTAGTGAGTGAGTTCGTTTCATACACAATATTTTCTCATTTTGGTTTGATTTAAAATTAAGATAAAACACAAAATAGTGAATCATATATTGGCCATTTGAGTCAGTTTTGTGAAGCCCTTGGTTGTGGATGTATGCTTATAATTCTTATGTAATTTGATGATTTTACATTAATCCATATTTGTAACCATATTAAAATCGATCCTGCGTTTTATGAAAAAAGGAAACAAAATATTCCCCCAAACTTTCAAAATTTGCATTCCTTATGGTTCTAACTTTGATATTTATGAATCTATAACTTATAATTTTCTTTCAAACTTTCATTTACATTTAAAGGTATACATATTTTGAAGCAAATAACAAAGAATTAAAAAAAAGATAAAGTATAAAATGAGACCAGTTATCTTTGATACAAAGTGGTCATATTAATCTTGACCATTGGATGGCTGCAATTATTTCATTGACCAAGCTCAAACTTCAAAATAAATTTTCTCGAACTTTGTGACACATCCAAACTATCAAATTTCACATCAAATGGTTGTAAAGAGTTGTGACCACCTTGTATCAAAGGTAAACGGTCTCATTATATACAATCCCTAAAAAATATATAATAAGAGAAAAAAATATCATACCGTGATTTCACCTTTGGAGCATAAAGACAGCAACAACCATCACTGGAAATTGAATGGGCAGTGTGTACAATTGACCACCATAATACTTTCACAAACTTCTACATATAGAAACACCCCTTTTGTGATCTAAATTATAAAAATGAGCGTTTGAAAATGAAGTAGCCTGATCAGCTGGGACTGAACCAATTCCAAGGAGGAATGGGTACCAACCTAGTATGTCCCCACCCTGCTTAAAACCTCCCCATTTTATATTTTTGCGTCTTCTTCTTTTAAGTTATATAATATTTCCTTAGGCCCCCTAACCCAACACACACACACACCCACAAAACTTATTATTTTTTATTCTTTTAACCGATCCATATAAACAATCTGGCCATCTGAGACAGATCCTTGGCGTGGATGATCCACCTATTAAATCCGTGGTTGCAAACAAAAAATAACGGTCCTATTGGACATATAAAATCCTATAAATAAACAACCAAAAAAACAACAATAAAATATCTTCATATATTTGAAATGTTTTAAGAAAACATCGAAATTTTTTACTAGGTTTTCAAGTATAGCTCAATCAGAAGTAGCGAAAGGCACGCTAAAGATGGACAAAACTTCCCATTCTTCCCTTCTGTGGATGCGTGTTTTTTGAAAATGCCCTTCTGGGGATGTTTCGTTCTGGTAAAAAATACCTTGACAAAATTATTGAGAATGCGAAACTGACAAGCTTGCCAAATACAAACTCTTCCAGCAAGATGGTTGAGCACGGATTAAGACCCAACCATCAAGCACCAATCAATAAGAGAAGTGCTTAGCAACATATGATTCAATGTGACATCGTCTAGGATAAGAAGTTTATCACAATTAGGCATAGGCAAAAAGTAGAATAGAAGATGTCATACCCATGACCAAAATGAGAGCAAAGCTCAAACAAAAATACATATGCACAACTGGTCTATAGTCCAGACAGACACTCAATATCCATGCTCGAGGAAAATTAATTATAAATCTGAAGAAGCTAATGAATTAATTACAAATTCCGAATGTTCAATTGAATTCTAGGAAGTGCAAAGAAGAGGAGCTCATTCAGGTTTTTTTCACCAAGTTGTTGATTATCAGTATTTGGTGGTACTTCATTATCGGTATTTGGTGGTACCTAGGTGAAATCAAACTGTTTTTCTTTGATTCTGGCTGATCAAGCCTCACCAAATATAAACACAATTTCTATGAGTCCATGTAGAAATGAGTCACCTCTTAAAAATCTATTTTTGAGATGGATTTTTTTACCTAATTTTTAAAGACATGTAATCTCCAACATGGAGATCATGAATATGAATAGATAAATAAATTTTGAAAATTAAAAATAATAATCTATTACAAAAAATATTTGGACAACTAATATTAATTGTTTTTTAGATGGGCTACCTATTTGCATCTATCTTTAATATTGATGCTTTATACTTCGGGGACCGCAAATGTAGAAATGCAGTCCCCACCGCCTTAAAACAATGTTCCAACCACCATGCTCACTGTTTGATTAGAATGTTTTAAAATGGTATTGCACTGGAAATAGGCTTTGGAAACAAAAGTTATTGGCGTCAAATTGGGGCTCATAAAGCAAGTCATCCACCTTTCTAGATTGGCTGAGCCTTCTTTTCATGACATCTGGTGAGAAGCTGTTGGTGAAGCCGATCATCTAGCAAAAGATGGAACTAGTGCCTATATCTCTACCTCTCGAGTCTCCCCCATCATTAGAGCAGCACTTTTCTTTTGTTTCCCTCTTTTATCTTGGTCTTTTCCTAAAGCTTTCTATGTTTCTCTGCTTCACGGCACCCTTGGGTGCACCTGGATGTATTTCTTTTGAATTAGACCCATAACCTAACAGGGTCGCATTTGTGAGTAGATGCACCTAAATATTTGAAACCCACATCTAGAACAAATTGGAGGAGATCGGTTTAGTGGACGTGAAGAATGATGTCCTGAGGCAGAATGATCACCTCGCTAAAAGCTACATCAGACAATTTGCAATTTTAGTTCTTTGTTTTGAGCAGTGTTCTAAAACCCAGCTCAAGCAGCGGATTCGACCCTGCCGGAGCCTAGTTACCTGATTGACCTTGCTCGGACTGAGCCAAGTCACATCCAAGCCAAGGAAAGGGCCAAAAGGGGCCCAAAATTTTGGAAAAATTCCCAAAAATCCCAAAATATAAAAAAAATAGTAAAAAATAAAATACTATATAAAATAAAACATGTAGGGTAAGCTTTCTATGCTTCCCCTACAATGTAAAACTTCTATACTTCCCCCTATCCAACCGTTCATTCTAAATGGACGGCTTAGATGGCCCCAATCACAATGTCACCCTTTATACTATTTTATTTTTATTTTTTTTATACAAAACATTTTGACACCAAAATTTGGGCATCCAATCCTCTCTTCAGCTCGCACCTATAAAAAATATAAAAACAATATTCCCAATAACATAAAATGACTAAAATGCCCCTGAAACTTTCAGTGGTATTTTGGTCATTATATTTTATCAAAAATATTTTTTAATATTTTATTTTGGTGCACCCCATTGAGGTGATGGCATGTACCAAATTTCATATTCATATAGTTAGTAGAACAAAATTAAAAATAAAATAATCTGAGATATCAAATCTTAGATTAAATAGTTAAGTAGCTCACTTGATCTAAATTGGACGGCTGGATGAAGGGGGAAGTATATATCTTTTATGCTGTACGGGAAGCATAGAAACATTTTCCAAACATGTAAACCATGAAATATGGGAAAAAAAAAAAAAAAAAAAAAAAAAAAAAAAGAAAGAAAGAAAGAAAGATACTGTTGGCTGGAAAAACAATTGAACTTTAAGAAAAATTGAAAAATTATAACAAGATTAACACTAAAAGGTATAAGAGTTATATACAAAATTAATTATAAATTCAGTATAATTGATTTAGTAAAAAATGAAATATATGAATTTTAAGAAAAAAATCAAATTTATCCAAAAAGTTTTAACCTAGTCTTCGCTCTCAATGTGAATCAAAGCCTCCAATCCTTGTCAAAGATTCCTCAGACATCAGACAACCAAAATCAAAACCCACAAGCCAGTGTTGTGTTTCAAGTTCGGATCTAGGAGACCCAAGCTCTTGAAATATTTGGATGAATTGTAAATCCTAATTTCAGGTCTCTCAAATCCTAATCTTTTAAGCCTTTCTATGAAAATCAACTCTATGGTTAAATCAAGATCACAAAAATACGTTTAGGGATCAAATTTCATCAAAGAAAACGTAATTTTTCAAAATTCAGCACAAACTTTGCCAAATTTTTTTATCTCAAATATCTATCAAATTTGATTTTTTTCTTGAATCTATTGTATCTAAAAGATAGATCAGGCAAAAATCTATCAAGGGTTTCAAATTGGTAAGGTTTTGAGCTTAAAATCTAAAAAAATAGAAAAAGAGCGACGGATTTCTTCCCCTTCTATATGCAGTACTCAGGCTAGTATTATAGCAACTTGCACGTGTATCATGCAGGGTACCCCTAGGTATCCTGTTTAGGGATTGACAAGCCACCAAACGCTAGTGATGAGTCAACTTAGGGTGTTTCCAGAAACTGGACTTTAGAATGCCTGAGAGTAAAGAAACTCGAGAAACCTCAATGTGAATTTTATCACAGGAGGGTCTTTAGTGGCATGATTCATTAGGTAAAAAACAGAAAGAAATCTGTAAGTCAAAGAGGCAAGGTGGCCTTAGCATCCAAAAGGCATTCGGGGTGCAAAAAGTCACTGTGACTAGCTGGAAATTGCATATAGCAAGTCAGAAAGATGGTTCATGGAGGAAATGGCTAGAAACCATATTCATCAGGGTAATGTAAGCAGGGGAGGCAAATGGGCGTTGAAAGCTTAGAATGCATTTGCATTGGAGTGAATGGATCTAGCAGAAATGATGGAACAATTAGAAACAGTAAGATGTGAGTTGCAAATCTTTTGATAAATAGATGATGTAACGAGTTCACTTTAGAGCTTATGTTTGTGACTCTTTGCTCAGGATAGGCATATCGGAGTGAGATGTACTATGTTGATAATGGTAGGAAGGTGTGAAGCCTCAGATCCATTGTATTGGATGAGTACACTGATGTTTATTTGGGAGGTGGTTCACTTCCACATTTATTTGGCACATCAGAAGGAAGATTTCTTCCATAAAGCCATTAAGAACAAACATGCCACTTGATGTAAACTCAGATATTTGGCATATTTACATATGTTCACGTGCTTGTTTAGTTCTTTTAAAACATACATAAAGGTAATGAAATATCACCTAAGAAGGTAAACTGGTATATTAGATATGACATCTAAAATCTATTAAATATAACAGATATCAACCCTATAGGGATGCACTTCATTCTATTCAATATTGTGAACAAGGTCGAGCCATAGGATGCCATTAATCAGAACTAAAAAAGAAAAAAAGAAGAAATACTTTCTGCGTTAACATTCCATTGCTGCTAACAGAACAATAGAAAAAAATTTTCCTCATTGACATGGAAACCACCTGATTAAAAATCTTACAAAAAATGCATAGCGATCTTAAACAGTAAAAACATTACTCGGACGAGTACATCTCTTTTTTTGGGAAAAAAAAAGTATTCAAAAAAAAAAAACTCCAACTCGTACATGTCATTACAAGGATCAGATTCAAAGCAATTAAAACAATTCAGGATATAAATGATACCTAAAATGGTAGCACATGCAGACATGAGGAGAAACAGATTACTTAGCAACAAAAAAAGATGCAGAAGTACATTATCTCACAACACCATTAGTAAACAGGCAATGAATCTGATGTGGTACCCACCAACCTAAATCCTTGCTGCATTCCCAGATCTAGCAGAATACATCACATAGCGAGACGAACCAATAGTCTGATAGTCCACAAACTCCCCACTAGTTGCTCGTGAATAGCAACTGGAAAAAGGACAAGAGCCTAGCTGTGTCCAGGTTGGTACAGATAGGCCTAAATCAGAACAAAAAACGTATGATTATCTGAAAAGTATGGGACCTAAACTGCTTCTACAGCAGGGTATCCAACACTAATCAATAATAAATCCAAAGAACAGATCCAAACAATTGGAAAAACCTGATGGAATTCCATATGCCTCACCACGCAAGGATCATAAGTCAAGAGCTTAATGCAAGACAATTGCACACGAATCTGATTATAACCATCATCCAAGCAGCCGCAGAAGTAATTAGTACAGGACCAAACCATGCCCAACAATTCAAACAAATATGCAAATTGAACACCCAGCCTCATCCTTTACGAATTAACTATTTTAGAGTGGGTCCCAATGCTACAACGGTGCATTATCAATAACACACCCAGATCTTAAATAAGAAAATTACTCACATCATGCGAGGCACAAAACCACAAGCCATGAGCAATAGTGATATGTGCTTTACAATCTATAAACTGCATTTTATAATAGCAGTCCAGGCAATTACAACGAATAAAGCACAGGCAGTTATATGTGCCAAAGATGGTGCCTACACTGCGGCACTAATCATGAGAATCAATTACTAGCACAGATTTTAATAAATGCATTTTTTAATTACTATCTATAACTAACATGCAATGCCATCAGAATGAAAAGCAGCATGAATCAAAATAACATAATGATAATAGAAGTAGAGCATGTTGGTGTCATGTGCATGGCTTCGATAAGAGATCATCTTTTGCAGCATATTGTCATCCCATCTCCAATAGGAACCTAAACTTCAGAAAGCTCAAAGGTTAACCCAAGAACAAGAAGAGGAACAAAGGAAGACACATGTATGTCGTATAAGAATAAAAGATATATCTACCACCTACCACACAAATACTGACTCGTTTATCCTCAAAGATACTTCTATTGAAATCTCTTATGCTCATTGTCTTTTTATCATTTACCTGCTAGAAAAGAACTACATTATAAAGGAATCTAAAATCCAAATTGAGTACGTTTTTTTAAAGCATATTTGCCAACTAAACTGATGACATTTTTCATTTTTATGATATACATTTGCATACCAGAGGGTCAGCAACTCTTCCATGCCAGAGTACATTATCAATTACAATAACACCCCCAGGCCTTACCTACAATAAATACCCACACTATAAGCAATCAGAGTTCTCTACCAAAACTAACCAGCATTAATTTACGACATTTGCATCACCATAGCCAGCTGAAATAAGTGCTATATAATATATTACTTCCTAGTTAACAAGTTACTGAGCAAAAACTATTTCTTATTCATTCAACTTCTTTCTGGCAAATGTATGTACCTTTAGACTGAACCACTAAAAAATAGATTGTGAAAGCTTCATTAAACATTTATATTGAGCATTACATCACAAAGGCAATAAAAAACTCCAACAAGTACTTCCTGGAATATTCCTTTGACCTCAATCAAACGCTTCCAGACTATATTTAGCAAGGTAAATTAGGTGAGGCAATTACCAACTGTAAAAGTAACTCATAATATTCCTTGTACATTCTCTTCTCAGCATCAACGAAAGCAAAATCAAAACTGCGCCAAGACAGTACATAATCCAAGAATTAAGAACTGATTCATGTCAACCAGATTGTTACAAAGGTAACCTAATGAAAAGCAAAATAATTAACAATGGTTAACATGCACCAACACAAATTGAAACTCCGAAGGATCGTATTAACAGTTCTAAACTCAAATTGCTTAAGAAGAGGAAGTCTACCAGCGATGCTGAACTCTCGTCTAATTTCTGGCTACCACGGTTTTTATATTATATGCTTAAAAAAGCAGAAGTGTTATATGATCACTAGATATAATCACAGAAACTAGTAAGATTAATGATTCAGAAAATGCATGAAAGAAGATGCAGAAGAATATACCAATTGAACTAATCTCTTAACCTTATCTCTAACTCAACCAATTTACCAGTATTTAAAGGTAGCTGTTATCAAGGATGGTAATCAAGGAATCTTATTAACAGTCACTTATTACAATATTGGAGGGCACATACAACTGTATTATAATGATTTGCCATTTCAACCGAAAAATTATTAACGAATATCTCCAACATGGAGAGAGATTTAAATAGGCTATATACGTATGACTACATGACAAATAGATGAATTAATGAATAATTCTACTGGAAAAAATTAGTGTTTACTTACTAAACAAGCACTTCAGCCCATGACATATCTAGTTTCAATTTCAAGCAACAATTCTATCCTTGAACAATATAGGTCACATGCTATCCAGATGAAACGGAGTGCAGTCCAAATTAAGGTTACAAGTCCACTAGCTCCCACAACCAAATAATTGAGTTCATGAAACTTCATTGTAAAAGTTATACATATATTTGTAGTTGCAGACTATTTAGCATATGAATATATCTATCTAGCATATTGGTCCCTAGATATATCGAATCATATGCACCATCCCATCATATTCCATTTTCGTATCAATTTTGTATTTACAAATACCTATCTGGTATTGGTGGATTGTAAAAGTTATACATATATTTTGTAGTTGCAGACTATTTAGCATATGAATATATCTATCTAGCATATTGGTCCCTAGATATATCGAATCATATGCACCATCCCATCATATTCCATTTTCGTATCAATTTTGTATTTACAAATACCTATCTGGTATTGGTGGTATGGTATGATGTTGACATTGCATCACCTAGCTTACACTTAGTGCAAGGCATCATCCTTGAAGTTTGTCCCAGAGAACCACATAAGCTGACCTACCCTTTTTCTACAATGTTGACACTGGTCCCCACCCTCCCCTCCCCAGACATCGATACACCCCACCAAACCGCTCCCCCACCCCAAAAAAAAAAAAACCACCCCCATCATAAACACATACACCCCTGCGTGCTTGGGAAAGAGTGCCAGACATAACATCTTTAAAAAATTACAGGCAGACCTAGAGCTTTCTGAAATGCTTTGCTGGCCACCAAACCTACAAAACTGTTCCCACCTAACCCAAACCATCAACCAATGAATCCAAATGCCATTAATCAGCAGGAAGAACAAAAGTTTCAGATACACTTCATGCCCCATCTCTCCAAGTTAAGAAAGAATAAATTTTCCTGCTCCATAAGATTGTTTACGCAACAGTGCAAGCACGGAATTCATCATACCTGTATTTCATTTCTTAATATGTTTTGAGGCCATGAACACCAGGATACCCCCAAAGGAAGACACCTGAAGGGTTTTTTTTTGTTTTTTTGAAGCTGTTAATTTTAAGATACCTGAAGGAAATGCTAAGGCACATCCAGACATACCAGCAAAGAGCATGAAACCACTATAGAAAACTAACAAAATAAATTACTGTAGTTGATGTAGCCTATATTTCGAAATTAAGGACATATCATGACCAACAACAGCACAGTGGCAAGACATGATAGTTGGATAATTTTGCATTTTCCTGGATTTTCACGAGTTTTAGCCTGCAGAGTTTTGGTAAACCCTTCTAAGGGCACATTAGTATAATGGCATGTACCCATAACTCGATTGGTTACAATTTTTTGGATAAAAATTGGTTATAGTGTTTACAAATGCCATATTACTTCACAGGTTCAAATCCTATAGTGACCTGCCAAAAAATGATAAAACTCATGCATCCATAAGGTAATCAGTATCAAACCAATTCACCGTACAGATAAAACAAAAGGCAATTATTGATTATAAATTATATCAGAGGGTACCAGCCAGGTTCTTCAGTCTCAATTAGAGATTCCAGGACATTGATTGCCAGAGCATGTTTCACTTCCACCTGACAAGGAGTTTTTCCACAATGGAAAATTATGGTTAGTCGCAATGTTTAAATACACTGCTCTGGCAAGGTACTCGAGCAAAGTAAAGCAGGTCAGCCCAAGTCGACTCGCCAAGTCCAGCACATGCCACCAAAGAACCTCAAAGAGGCCCAAGAAAAGGGAAATATGCCCAAAAAACCCTAAAACTAATTAAAAATTCAAAAAATCCATACAAAATACAAAGAAGTAAATAAACATGAAATATGAAAAAATTGATGTTAGAAGCTTGAAAGACAAATCAGAAAAATCTAAATATACGCCAAAAAAATAAAAAAAGGAAAAATTGTAAAAAAAATAAAAATAAAAAGGATATACAAAAATTATAAATCAATGATAATCTATTTAGTAAAAAATAAATGTTATGAATTTCAATTGAAAAAAAATAAAATTTAGCCAAAAGTTTAAGGCTGATCCCCAATCTTCGCACCCGCACAAATCGATGCATCCAATCTTCGTCAAAGGTTCCCCAAACAACCCCAATTAAAATCACCAAACCAGTTTCAGGTTTCAAGTTCAGATCTAGGATATCTGAGCTCTTGAAAATTTCATAACAATAGTAAATCCGAATTTCACATCTCTCAAATCCTAATATTTTTTAAGCTTTTTTTTTTTTTTTGGTGAAAATCATGCCTATGGTTGGAACAATAACACAAAAATAGGCATAGAGATCAAAATTTCATCGAAGATCAACCATTGATTGCAAAGAAACCACAATTTTAAAAATGGGGCAAAAACTTGGCTGAATTTTTCAATAGCTCAAATCCATCAAATCTGATTTTTTTCTCAGATCTGATTCATCTACTAGATAGATCCGTTGAAGTTAGGCTATAGAATCGATTGTGGCTTAAATTTCAGGTCTTTGGGCGAGTGTGAATACAGTGCAAAAGTGGGCAGATTTCCACCACACCTTTTATACTGGTTGTGCATAGTACTCGGGTGAGTACAGTAGCGACTCGCCCGAGTATTGTGAAACTTGTGAGAGGCAGCCCGAGTTTCAAAATACTAGGGTGAGTTTGCAAAATACTCGTCCGAGTGAGCACTGTACAGTATACACTTAGGTACCATGTTATGGACTCAATAGGATGCCAACACCAAGTAACTCACTAGAGTCTAAGTCGACTTGCACAAGTTTTTTGACACTGGTTAGTAGCATTGCAGTAGGGAATATCCAACCAAGCAAAGAAAAGCAGTTAACATTCTCTAATGTTTAAACAAATAAAGCCAAAGCATTATCATGAAATCGTTTTCATAATCGAAATAACAACAAGAGAAGTAATTTATCAAGAAGCCCGTCTTATCTACATAACCAATTGCTCTTAGCAAAAATTGTTGAACTTCTTAACAAAATTACAATTACTAGAAAACCCCTGAAAAAAAATGTATAACGATTATCAATGAAAAAATTTATCAATTTGCACTAGTAATACTAGATTAAAGACAACATGATTACTCTTCTCAGCAAATAAAACAGAATTCTCATCCAAATAAATAAACAACTCGAATAACTCACAAAGAGTAAAATCATTCTTGTAATTTTGTTCAAGGGGAAAAGAGAATTTGCAATGAGAGGTATAGGTTTACAAGATATTCCACAATACTTGGCCAAGAAATGGCAAAATTTATAAATTTGTTAATAGATAGTGTTAATTGATCACCTTGTGAGACACACCAGCTCTCTTATAATATCTTTTTGCTACTTCAAGGCACTTAGCATCCCTGTCACAAGCAACTAAACGACCCGATTCAGGTAGTACTAAGGCAATAGCCAAAGAGGAATACCCCTGGAACAAATTCACAACTTTTCAGAATCAAGCAAATGCAGAATGCCTACTTTTTCGTTTAATCCAACATAATATTTTCCCACAGTAATTGAAGATAAGAATTTCAACAAGTTCAAGGGACACCTTAAACACCAGAAAAAGATTTCATGGATCCAATCATAACTTCCACTTGGGAGTGTTTCTAGGGCCCCACAACTCTCAAATCATGTCAATTGTACTCTAAAAACAATTTCATAAATTAAAATATACAAGCAATTTGGAAATCAGAGAATGCCCCAATTCAAATGCTCTCCAACATTGAAGCTGGATTGTCAATTTCATTTGATGGACGTCAGAGATAGGATTTTTAAGCTCAAAATGGTTTTACTTTTAAATTGATATTAAAGTAGATCAAACTTGTTTTACGACGATTTGGGTCACAAGATACTGCTAAGTAGGATTTTTGCCATGGGTCCAAATGAACAATTTGGAACCATGGGACCACCGTATACACACCCTTATTTAATTACGTAATATAATCTATCAAATACTTTAGCGGATAACAAATACAGTAAAAGGACAAAAGCAAGAAAACAGTACTATCCACATCAAGTAGTAATTTTGTGATAACTAAGACAATAAAAGAGCCTTAACAAAGAGGTATGCACCTCACAGAAAAACCAGGAGTGTGAATCCATTTACTGCATCCTATCTGCTAGCCATGACGAGTCCAGAAAAGCACCATTCTTCTTGTACACATGAATCTTTTACAAATATATATAACATGACGTCATGATTGCTGCAAGCATGAATTATTTTCCGATTGCATGTCACTCTCTTAAAGAGGCCTAACCAGTATTTCAAGAGCCCTCACAAGTAAAGCTTGCTCTTCAGGAGGGCCCAGGAATTAGCAAAGATTAGAAACAATAGAGGACTAGTTCTGTGCAAGACATCCATGCACGGAAATTAAAACTGCACAGAACCAAAAAACCAGCTGAAAACGAGAAGCAGATTTGGGCAGTTCACTTAATGCACATTAAAGTTCAGGATGAAGCAAAGAATATACATTCAATAGTTGAACTTACATTAAACCAAAGTTGATAAACAAGTATTCGATCTTGCAAATTATAGACAATGAATAGAACAATAATGAGTTTATAGGAGCCAAGTGGAGTAGACATTACTACATCAAGAGTGAATCTTTTCCAAGATGGCAAATAGAAACCAAGGACAAATGAGACCTAGAGTCTAGACAACCATTTAGAAATG
The DNA here is from genome assembly GCF_054954075.1 of Amborella trichopoda. Taxonomy (NCBI): domain Eukaryota; kingdom Viridiplantae; phylum Streptophyta; class Magnoliopsida; order Amborellales; family Amborellaceae; genus Amborella; species Amborella trichopoda. The sequence continues at coordinate 21,168,950 of NC_142344.1, forward strand.
AGGGTTTAACAAGACCAGAGGTGGGAATCATGACAGGTTTTAGGTTGAAAAACCTCGTGGGGAGATGATATGAAGATAGGATCTTATTGAACCCCTATCTTGAAAATAAGCATGTCCAAGATCTTGCCCCGTGGTCCATACATTTGGAAGGGTCGAGCCTCTCTTGGTTACCCCAACCCAAGAAGATCTTACTCAGAAATGGAAACCTCCAATTTTAACAACTGCAGTTGGAGGGTGTCACATAACTCATTTCACAAAATGAGGTTTCTAAGGGACATCTAAAGACCAGGGGATCATCCATTGGACCTGGGTTTGGTGTAAGGGTAATGAGTATGAATTATTCATCAAGTAGCACTTACAATGCATCGTGCACTGTTCCAGTAGCCAGTTAATAGGATGACATGTTTTTTTGGTAGAAATTTTGCTTCAAAAGAAGTTTTTAATACTTGGCCAAGTGCAACAATTGCTTGATTGCCATTGTAGGCAACCTAAGTCAATAACAAATAAACACCAGCGAACACATTTGAAAATTGCCTAATGTCATAATTGACATTGGGAACAGTAGCATTTCCCCAATATTGCATGCAGGAAGGGTGATTGAAAGAATTAGATTGAGTTGGTGGCAGGCAAATCAATTAGAGGAGAGGAGAAAGAAGAGCATATCATGGGGACATGATGAAGAGATAACACAGGTGCTCATTGAAGTTTACGTCTACAATGATTGCAGGATAAATATTTACAATTCCCCGAAATCGGTAAGAGAATATCTTTTTTCTTATTTCTCATCTGAACAAAGACAAGAAAGACAACGGTTTGTAGTTGAGGAAGGTAGGCTTCTAGAAAGAAGCATGGAACGCATGGGACCAGAGCGATAAGGGAGGTAGGTAGGTCCTTTAGCATCTAAGGTTTTTGGAGGGGAAGATCAAGATTAGGAAGGGGTTAGGTTCATGATTGGCAATGAGAGCAATGCAAGTTTTTGACTGACATCTAGTACGGATGAGCTTCGATGAAAACTCATTTCCCAAGCAAGACTAGTCTTCAACCTAATTGTTGTCATAAGGCATTTCTAAAGTGGAGGTGGAGAAGTGCGGCTTCCAAGTTTTTATGAGCGGTTTTAGGACAAGAAGTTTGTGATTGCCCCAACCCTTGGGCAGTCTAAAGCCCATATTTATCCTGTATGACTACAAGCATGTCTAGTGTCAATGACCAAACAGGCTTCACATTTCCAATATCTTGGACTTGTAGAAGAGAAGAATCTATGGACCATCTTCTTTACCATCCTTTCTCTAGAGATGTCAGAACTTGTTTGCAGAACTCTCTATCATATGTTGCATGACGTCATCTGCTAGAGAGATTGACTCTTGCAGAACATCCCTATGACATGCAAACCATTTTCTGGGACAAGAAGATTTTTGAGAGTGCGCAAGCATGTCCATAATTATATTTGAATACAATAGTAACACAATTTTATTACATAATAAATAATTCTCTCTCTCTCTAGCCTAAGTGCTAGAAAGTCCCATCCACTAAGGCTGGAAGCATAGAGTTTTTTCCCTCATTGGAGATGTAATCAACGATTCGATTAGATCTTCAATCCGGCTAGAAACCATTCACAAGCAATACTTTCACCCATCTCTAAGCGGAGGAATTTTTTCTCCTAATGGACAGGATGAGTTTCTTTCTCTCTCTCTACCCTTTCCTCCGAAATCACTTTTGGACCCCTATATAAACAATGATGTAACTCGACATGGATCGTTTCTCCTTCCATCTAAAGGCCCTTGCAAATTGCAAGGTGAAGAATACGCTCTCTAGCCCCTCACCTCACCATGCAAGAATTTTTTCTTAGCTTCATATGAAAATTTTACTATGGTCGTAGTGATCCACATCAAGGGTTCAAAAAACGCTAGCCCAGTGCCTAGTCGGCTGCCCAGGCACCCAAGCAGCCAAAGGCTGCCTCACCTACGCCTCGGTGGGCCATTCAAAGCAAACATTCCTAGGCGCCCACCTAGGTGGGAACCAAGGAACTGCCATAAAAATGAAGGACAAGACCCACTTTGTTGGGGCATTGTGGGTTATTTTGATCCTTGAAACAGCCAAGAAATCGATTGATTTTGGGATTCTTTTTTTCAAATCGAGAAATTTCTTAAAAGTCCCCAGAATATCCGAAAACGTCTCATATCCTATTGGAATCATTTTTTGATTCCAAGTGAGGTTATTATAAAATTTTTGGCATGATTTTGAGCTTGATAGACATACAAAAAATTGAAGCTTGAAGATCAAGCAAAAAGCTTAGTAAACAATCTCTGTATTTGAGAATTCTTTCCAAGATTCGAAATGTCTTCTTTGAAGTGGGGACCAGGATGGAAATATTATATTAACCCCGATAAAAATGATAAAAATAAAATAATGTGCAATTTTAACAGTCATATTTCAAATGCCAAGATAAATAGATTCAAAAAACATCTTATTGATATTAAGGGGGATGTTGCCCCATGCAAAAAAGTTCTCAAGCTTGTGAAGAACGATATTCTTGAATATGTAAAAGCCAAAAAAATTCAAAATATAGCAAAGAAGAAGGATATAGCAAATTTGCAGGGGTTAACATTTTTTGTGATGATGTTGGTGAGGATGATGAAGGGGATAATGAGTTGGGCCACGTCGCATTATCTCAAAATTCAAAACTTCTAATAGGGGTTTTGGGTCTAAGAGGCCTCGTATGCAGGGGCCCGTTGATTTTTTTTCCCAACCCAACCTCTAGGCGCTCTTCATTGTGGTTGTTTTTGGTGGGATGTTATCCTGCTTAGATGTTCCCCTCCTTGCTTTGGTGGTCGAGTTGTGATGGTGTTTGTAACTCATGTTTGGTTCCTTCTTTAAACTCTTGGGAAACTTGGATATTGATCTCTACTCTGTCTTGTCCTTGTCTACTCTTTCTTAATATCTCCCTAACCGACTTCCTTTACACTTTTTGTATGCAATGCTTTATTTTCTCCCTTGTACACAACTCTTTTCTCCTTTGACCATAATCAATGAATTTACTACTTGGTGAAACAATTTCTTTCTCAAAACCTTGTTGGATGGATTCCTTTGACGATTAGACTATGGATGGATGGAGTGGTATGCGTATGGTTTACTTTCAATATTTTATACACTTATTATGTCACATGCCTGAGTGCAGATTGTGGATGATTTACTTTCAAAGTTTAATGATATTACAATTTTATTGTTTCTGTCACATGCCTGAATGCCATCATCCACATTTCCTAAAATGACTTTACATGATCCATTCTTGTTGCCAAACGTGTTGACACAAGTTCCAGTGCCAATATTTGTTCAAGGAAACGACAAATGGGACATACTAGAGTAAAAGTAGTGGCACTTTGCCAATATCAACCTTCCTACAATAACAATTGAGAGTCAAGCATTGACCCAAATGCTTGACCCAAATCTCACTTTGTGAAACACATTCATTATCACCTTCTGTAAAGTTAGCATAGGTCATATCACTTTTAAGTGTTTTCCATTTACTTTATTGCTAACATTATCCAAGTGTAACATTCACCTTGAAACTTTTCCCTTTTTCTTTTAATGCATTTTGATATATTCAATGCTCCCCACGTATTATGCTTTTCTCAATGTGTATATAGCAATCCAATGTTCAAGCAAGAAAGTATCATATGCCTATTTTGTGCTAGTGCCATAGAGCAGGCATATTTAGCCAATGGGGCATGGTGGCAATTGTCTTACAATAAGTGAAAGAAGCTCAAATGAAAGAAGCTCAAATGTCAAAAGATACCAACAGGATACTTGCATATTGGTTGCCCAAAACAATGAGTAAGCATTACAAGGAGTGATTGCTCTTCAAATGTACATTACAGTTGCTAATTACAGGATTCCATCAGTATGAACAAGGCAAGTATATAGATCAGCATAACATTTTGGCATACTAAGGTAGTAACAAACATGATTTAAGACATGAATGTGCAACCATGCAAATGCATGACTAAGTCTATGCACGAATGCATCTATGAAGACACAAATGCGTCTATGAAGCCACAAATGAGCTGTAGCAAGAATGGCATGATACAACCAGTCATAAAGAACAAAATAATACAGGACAAGTTGCAAGTGCGGTTCAGATGAAATTTTACCACAAGCATGAGCACGCTCAATATGTCAGGTTTTGTTTCCATGGAGTTGCGCATACATTTTCATGCACATATCATTCAGTTATAAGAATTTAGCATTCTACTTGAGGCTTTAATGAACTAACAGCTTAAGAAAGAAGTATACATACTGTATAAACACCAATTTCAATACAACGTTGCGCCCCGAGAATTTGAACTAGCATTGCGAGTAGTTGCGCTTGATCAGGAGAAACCTGCAATCAGTGGCAGTAAATAACACCATCGACATCAACCACAACAAATAAGATAGTAACAGTTGAAACAATAGGATGCCAACTCGAATGCTTATAAGCCGGGGAAAATCATTTTTGCTTGAGGAAAATCATTTTTTCCTGAACCTACAAGCATAGAGCAATCATATCAACCATTAAACGAATATAAATTTCTCCAACACAACACGCCTTTAAGAATGTGAGGTACTGGACTTCCAACAGAATTGTAACAGTTCTACTAATTGCAGTCCCTTTATAGGTTACAGCATACTGGTTAACAGAAAATAACTTATATTATTGCAAATACCAATATTAGACTATAAATCACAAGCCTTATAATCTTTCATCAGGAACAAGAGGAAAAGTAATGTAAGTCGAAACCAATGGCCAGATGTCAAATACTCTATCTACAACATCTACAAGAATTTAATGCTGATTACTTCAAAGTTCAATCATTTATTCAATTCTAGAACTTATTGTCGTACCAGTTAGAAAAACATACATATACAATTATCCCCTTTGTCATGTGACGTACTCAGTATTGAAAAAATCCCCCATCTGGCTGTCTAGGTGGGGTAGGAGGCTATCCGAAGTTCCCAACCGAATGGGCCCTAGGCAGAGCTCAATTCGGACGTATTCTACGGTACTCGCCTAGGTGCCGTAGGGCCACTTAGGCAGCCAGATGGAGCCCTTGGACAAAAAACGTCCCTCTGCCAAGGGTTCCAATTGTTCTATCCAAGGCCTCTCTCACTCTACATATATGGATATGAAAAAAAAAATGACCTACAATTGTTCGATGTGCGGCCTCTCTCACACACACATGGACCCATATGCTTCCTCTACATATAAGGAAAAGAAGAAAAAAAGGAAGAAGATGACCTCCAAGTGCTCAATGTGAGCCCCCTCTCACTAGTCACTACATATAAGAAATAGAAAAAAAGAAAATGACCTCCAAGTGTTTGACATGAAGCTTCACATACAAACACACATGGTACCCTATGCTCCCCCATCCCTCCCTCCCTCCTCGACACGTACAGACACTTACGCAACACAGCGACTGTACGTGTTGGTTGTTTTGGTCAGCAATAGTATGTGTCAACACTTCCTTAAGAAGTGCCATACTTAGAGTCATGTTGTACCTGTAGTTTTTAAACCAAAAACGACTTTGGGAATCTCAAAGGTCGAACCTAGTACGTGATGCATAATATGGTCACACCATGATGCAGGCTGCATGCCACTAACAACATAGGGAACTTTTTTTGTATATATCCTTTCAACTATTATACATTAATATTTGCTTAATTAATTGTTCCATAACTATTTCAAAAAAAAAAAAAAAAAGTTTTGTTTGCCACAAAAGTAATACCGTTTGTGCATTAGAAACAACAATGCTTTAATGTCTACTTAATTAATTACACCATGACAAAAACGCACTTTAAATTTTCTTAATTAATTGTGCCATTAAACAATACATTTGAATAACTCAATTAATTTTGCATTTAAAAGTTAAAACAACAACTCAGCTATTTATGGAATGTGATAAGCCAACACAATGCATAATATACTAAAAAAAGCCAGTGCATTAGAAACAACAATGCTTTAATGCCTACTTAATTAATTACGCGATGATAAAAACAATCTTTAATATTTGCTTAATTAATTGTGCCATTAAACAATAATTTGAAGGAAAAAGATCCTGTCAGCCCAAGGGCGTACTGCTACAGTAAATGACAACGGCCTAGATTCAATCTGGGCCGATCTGACGATCATGAATATCCAATAATATTTGAATTTTAATTATTTTTCTACAAATCGGATTGATCTGAAATTTGGAACGCGTGTACATAAAAAATAGGTGAATCTTTGAAAAATATTAAAAAAAATATTTTACATGAAAAAAATTGACCAAAATACCCCTGTAAACTTTCAGGGGTATTTTGGTCAATTTATTTTTACGGATTATTTTTTTTATATTTTTATTAGGTGCGCCTTGATGAGAAGAACAAACACCTAAAATTTCAAGTGATTTGGATTTATAGAAAAAAATTAAAATTCAAACACGAAAAGAGGTCGTGACTGTCAAATCGGCCTAGATTCAATCTATACCGGTCAGCTAGTGGGTGTACAGAATCCACTTCCTAATTTGAATAACTCAATTAATTTCGCATATAAAAGTTAAAACCACAACTCATCTATTTATGGAATGTGATAAGCCAACACAATGCACAATATACTAAAAAAAGGCCAGTGCATTAAAAACAACAATGCTTTAATGCCTGCTTAATTAATTATGCCATGATAAAAACACACTTTAATATTTGCTTAATTAATTGTGCCAATAAACAATACATTTGAATAGCTCAATTAATTTTGCATTTAAAAGTTAAAACAACTCATCTATTTATGGAATGTGATAAGACAACACAATGCATTATATACTAAAAAAAAGGCCACTCACTGGGTTAGAACAAGAGACCTCACGTCCTTTAGGGCGCATTTGTTTTTTGGACGATGATTTTAGAAACAGCGTTTTCCTGGGAAGTGGATACCATGGAACTTGAGGTATCCAGTTTTTAACCTTAAATATATGGCAAGTGAGTATCACAGTATCCACTTTCAGTGTAGCACTTCCCCATTACCAAACAGGGAAGTGCTACGTGTTGGGTGAGTGTGGCCATTAAAGGCCTTATTAGTGCTTGTAATGAAACATTTGATATAATAAAATATGAACTCAGTACAAGTGTGGTCCCTTGTGGACCATACTAAGCAAATAACATTTGTTGATACCGAACTGTGCTTGACGGTCTAGGCCAGTCAGTTGAAAAAAACTTATGTTACCTAGACATAGAAAACTATCCGATAAGAGTTCTAATAGGTCATCCCTTTATGAGGTCGGAGTATGCCCGGATGAGTGAGTCAAGGGACTGTATGACCCTTGTGTGTGACGGTAGCTTTCAGAGACGGGGATCAAAGCCTCATCTATATACCATCATACAACATGCATAATGATAGACGTTTCGAGAAAGCGAACCACCTTTTAGGGTGAAGCTTATGCATGTGCGAGAGATATCTCTATGTGCCATAGGAGTTGTGGTCGCATCAAGTACAGGTGACCTTGGCACGTCTCTAGAGGAGAACTTGAAATCTACAAACTGGAATTACGACCCATTGGCTCATCAACCAGACTTTGGTGACCCACTAAAGACCTCTGCATGGACTGTGGATCATGGAAAATACTGGGTCGGTTGATAAAGCAAGTATAGATCGTAGTCCACAGTTGAAGGTGGAGTGCCTCAAAGTATTTATTCCTAAGCCATATGGATCCTTATCCCATCTAATAAATTTAATTGTGTTTATTTTACGATGATATGATTTTATAATTATTATTTGAATTTTTTTAGATCTCAGTATATTTTATTTATAAAATTTGGATTTATAGAAACAGAGACATTTATTTTTTAATGTTTTAAATATTGAAATTAATTCTAAAATTTTTTATTAATTTTTAAATATTTAAAAAATAGTATTGAGAGCCAATTGTGCACATAGGCCCACCATGGCCTAAATTAGTGGGGGCCAACAAAGTCACCACATGGGTGGCACGCCCCAATTTATAGGGGGTTCCTATCCCCATGGGTGGCACGCCCCACTTTTAGGGAGTTTTCCTATTTTGTAGGGTTGAGTTGATAAGAGTAATAACTTTGGCTTGGAGGTCAAGTTATTATGAGATTTGGATACGTGTTTTATCTTGAAAAATATTTGAATGAATCTTTTAAAAGCTTGATATAGCTTATGCATATTTTGGATAAAGCACAATATTAAGATTAATATTATCTTATTTAATTTCTATTGATGGGATAATAGTCAAAGGAAAAAGGGGATAAAGGTTCTAACACCTTCCATAGCAAGTTGATGGCTCATCTATAGAATGGAAGACTCAAATTTTTCACCCACAAGTCACCCATGATCAACGATTCATATTCAATCCACAAGAAGAGGCAAACCATAGAAATCCTACGAAACCCTTATCTTATTTTTTCCACTATAAAAAGAGGCCCCCTTGCCCATAATTCTCTATACACCAATATCGCTCTCTCTCTAAATATTTCTCTCTCTCTCTTTGGTAGCGATAGGGGGCACGCCCCAACCCTAGAAGTCTCTCTCTCTCTCTCTAGAGACCATACAAAGGGGCAAGCCCCACCTTTTGGACTATGTGTCTCTCTCCAGGTTGACCTAAGGGGCACGCCCCACCTTTTGGACTATGTGTCTCTCTCCAGGTTGACCTAAGGGGCACGCCCCACCTAGATGGTGTTTTATCTCCCTCTCATCTTGCTTTGATGAACCTAAGGGTTGGGTAGTAGCAAGTAGATGCTATCATGATCGAACTAGGTTTTATGGGTTTGTACCTAAGTTCGAATTTTGTGATCAAGAGGACCTAAGTTTGAATTTTGTGATCAAGAGGAGTTCATGGTTCCATTAAAGGGTTTGCCTTAAAACTTGCTTTCCCATTGAGATTGAAGGTTGATCGTTGATCCCACACTATCGGATGGTGGTGACTGGATGTGGGGTGTAATAAACCCTAATGAGGTAATCTTCAGCCTTCTTCTTTTTATTTCTTGCCTTTTCAATTACATTGTCTTTACATTCCCAAGCACGAGAGAAGTAGTGATTATTTTCTTTGTTTAAAGAAAATTAGTTTAATGTTTTAAGATATTGAATTTGTTCGTTTTAGTTTTATTTTCTTAAAGCAAGAATTATTGTAACAAGACCACTTGTAAGTGATCTTTGCCGAACGAAAAAGGGATAAAAAGAATAAAATAAAATTATATATATATATATATATATATATATATATATATATATATATATATATATATATATATATATATATACACACAAATACCCAAGCAAGATCACCTTGGTCCATCTTTCACCACGGTACTAGAAGATGCAGTTTCCACTGCATGTTCCATAAAACAAACACGCCCTTAAAGTTTACTCAACCAAGTTTGCCATGTGAAGTTAACACTTATTAATTTAAAAATTAAATGTAAAATAGATTTTTAATGAGCAGTACACTGTTAGGAATGGTCTAAAACTACTAAATTTTCAGCACCCAGTATTTGATCACCTACCTAGGCAGCCAGTCCCATGGCACAAAGAAAATTTAAAACACCATGTTCCATTTGAGCTCATTTTCATAGTATAAAGCATAAATGTACTTGGGTGAATAAAAATGAACATATCAAATATAGAGAGAGCATTAAAAACAAACCTGCATCTGGCTCCCTTGCATTCCTGCAGTCTCTTCCCGAAGCTCTCGAAGAATCTGAATCATTACCCTCAAAATTAAACCCTAGTAAGAAATATATATAGGGATTTCCACAAATAACAGTGAATAATCGGAATGTTTTGTGCTAAGTGCTCAGAAAATAGGCCCATAGATGCAAGCACTCACATACCTCCGGTTCACGAACATTTGCCAGAATGTACTCATACAATTGAGGGGTGACGCTGATAACCTCCTTATTGCCATAATTCTCGTTTGAGGAAATGACTGCAACACCATTAGGGCTTGTACTGAGCATGCAGTAACCCCGTATCCTAATTTTGCCACGGAAGAATGCTGAGGAAAGTACTGTGACACCATTAGATCTGCTACTGACCTTGCCGTGCTTATGTGCCCTAATTTTGCCATGGCACCTCGAGCTTGGACGAGATGGAGGGGAAAATGAAAATGAAGAACGCCAGCAACGGAGCTTGTGATTGTGGTTCGAGTAAGATGCAGAGGCGATGTAAGAGAAGGCAGATATGGCCATTGGAGCTCCAGAGCGATTGAATAAAGAGAGAGAAGCCATTCACGAAATGCTTCCCTGCTTTTGGGTGCTGGAAAACATTATAATTGGAATTTATTGGGCGGGTTTTTCTTGGCGGGAGTTCTTCTTCGGCTGTGAAGTATATATCATAGTCCTGAGGACTACGTGAAAGCCATGGTATTTGAGGCCTTATCACCGTCAATTGACAAGATGAGCAGTGTTAAAATAGAATAGCATCCACTGGAAGAAAGCATAAGTGCAATGGATGCTTCAATCGTTATCGATGAGTGCAGCTCCAATAGACGGTGATCAATTGAAGAGTTGGATTTTTAGAGCGCTTGGAATGGTTGTAACTTAGAGGGCCCGCTTGCATGGTAGAAATTTTTTCCTAGGAAAATTATTTTCTATAGATGAGGCCACTATTTTATTTGGCACCAAATAGTGGCATTCAGGGATTTAAAAATTGTCCATCCAAATTGGAATCAGTTAACCCGAGAAGTAGTTCTAGTATATAGAATCCAAATTATCACATGATTCCCATTTATTTTAAATTTTAAATATTATTTCGGGTTTCTTTGTTATTTGGCGTGGGAACCGACCAATCTCAAAAATCCGATCTAGATCTGCCCCACAGGTAAGCGAGTCAACCACGTGATCTTGATTTCAAAACCGTTGCCGAACGCAAAACCCATAAACAAAATACTCCCACCACATCCAATTTTGCCTAATTTCATGAAAAAAAATTGGATCAGAGATCTCTACTCTTGGTGGATTAAGAAATTATTCACCTCTTGTAAAAACCTGCCTTCACATCAAATGATTTCCTTACGTTCTATGTTGTCTATATTGGTGTAATGGTTGTCTATTCATGAATCAATTGAATGGTTTGAAAGTTCCACGTTAGGTCGCAAACACATCAAAAGTTGGACTTTTCTTAGTTTCACAAATCATATTTGCCCCATAATTTGTGGTGATTTTCTCTTTGTTTATGTTCATGAGATGTAGGTTGATTGAAGATACTTTGAAATTGTTCCATGAAATGACTGGAAAAGATGTGGTTTGAAGGAATGATATGCTTTCAGGGTCTTGGTAAAATGGGTTTTGTGGGGAGTCCATTTTATGCTTTCTCGATTGTTATTTATACGCGCCATCTAATTGAGTAATTAAAACTGTTTCAAGTGATCTCAATACTTGAGCTCGAGTTGGGTTTGCTTAAAGCTGGTGTTTCATTTATGGTTGCCTTGTGGAACTGAGTGTTGACTTGGTATACTTTTGTGCGTGAATCCCTTGCTGATATATCAAATGTGGGTTTTTATAAGAAGCTCGATTAGTTTTCAATACCATGGATTGTAGATATCATGTTTGTTTATGCGCGAAAATGTTGGCGGAGCAACTATAACCCCCCACCGGTGGTTACCTCAAGGCAGCCCCTATGCTCGACACCTGGAGTTAGTGTCTGTTCAGCAATCGGCATAGATGCTCCTTCAAGGGTCCACCGGGCAAAACCATCGAGGTCAAATATGGCATAGGAGTTAAGAAGTAATGGAATTTAGATTGGGGTATACTAGGATTTGAGTTTTGGTTGCATTGAGATCAACGGGGGGATAGAACGACCCCTATTCGTAGACAAATAGACCCCTTTATCACCACCAAATATATGTGATCAAATATGGGTCATTCACTCATGACTTTTCTGGTGGCCTCATCGACACTACTACCAGTGTCATCCAGTTTTGCCGCCATCAAAATATTTAAGAAAGGAGCTGTCAGTGATGATGTCAGTCCAACATGATTACAAGTTGCGTCATACACAATCTCTCAGTTCACAGTTGACGTGATTTTGAGTGGTGACATGTCAGATGTGCAACGACCCCACCAATGGCGTTGGGTGTTACTATTGGCATTTCACGTTTGAAACTAGTTCGGACATGACCGGTTGTATCGCGAGCGCTAGCACTGGCACCCTCGTCATCCCAAGGTCTGACAACGGGCAATAGTTTTGTCCAATGAGAAACTGACCTTTTGGATGATGGCGTCCAAAACAGGTACTCCCATGCCTAGGCAATTATTTAATATCTAACTATTGATGGCAATTTGAACCAATGGAAGTGCAGCGTTGCTGGTCATGGCGCCAACACTGCAATCCTCATAATCGGAAGCAATCATCATCCCTTGCAGCCACATCACGAGGGTGTCAAATTTGTAACTTGAGCCAACGCTGCTTGTGATGCCATTGATGTTGGGACCCCTTCTCCTTGCCGACACTAGGGCATGGCCACTCCCGCCATTGGCATTGGTGGTAGTGTCAGTGGCCTATGGCTGACTGTTGAGCTATTTCGAGCATTTTTTTATATAGATTTTCTCTTGTTTTAAAGCCGCTCATTAACCCATTGGGGGCTTTTGTAGAGTCCCCAGCTTAAATTCAGGCCCTCGTGACCGACCATGAAAGATAGTTGGATCTCAGGATGTTGATTTCTTAGACTTTTGGTAGTTATAGGGCTTGTAGTATGTAGAGGATAAAAATCAAGGTTTAGCAAATATAGGGGAAATAAAAATAGTGCAGAAAAATAAAAGAACAGAGACACATATTTACATAGTTCTCATAGTTCGGCAAGTTGCCTAAATTCATGGGGTAGCAAAGTTAACTTCCACTAATAAGAAAAACAACATGCAAGCATAAAAAATACAAGGGATTACAAGCGCTCTCTCTTAAGCCCCAAACATGATCTTTCTCTCACTAGAATATCCACCCAAGGACTAGAGGACTAACACTCTTCTCTCTGGATATTTTTCTTGCTTACATAATATTCTCTTTCTACAAATCTCACTTTATAAAGAGAATAAGTACTCAAGAATGGAGCACCATGTGAGGCCTCCTAGAATCCCATCTTTAAAGGAATTAACTAGTTTTCCCTGCTTCTTACTTTTATGTTTAACAAATATTTTCATCTCCCATAGAAATCACATGCCATCTAAAGATCACCTTCCTAAATAATAGGATCCACCTAATGGATATATTTCAATTCCCTTAAGATAAGGAAACCACCAACAAGATCACGTGATTCCTTGGATTAAGGAAATACAACTTCATACTTATCCAATATTCTTCCACTTGAAGACATGTTTCTATTCTGACTAGTCAGCTCCAAGAAATTGTTGCCCACAACTTACTAATCTTCAAGTAACCATAAGCCCTAAGGAAGTCCTACATCAAGTGAACGTCCTAATGAGTTTAATTAATATATCCGCTGGATTGTCATTAGTATGAATTTTCCGCAATAAAAATTTTCCATCTTCTCCCACATCACGAATAAAGTGATATTGAACATCAATATGTTTAGTCCTGTCATGGAAGGTTGGATTCCTTGCAAGAAACAATGCATTCTGGTTATCACAATGAAATGAAATACTTTACTGCATAACTTGGAATTCACCAAGTAACCTGTTTAGCCAAATTACTTATTTAGATGCATGAGTAAGTGACATATACTCAGCCTCTATAGAAGACAAAGCTACCACAGAAAGTAACCTTGATAGCCAACTAATTGCACCACCTCCCAAAAACAAACATATTCAGTAGTAGATCTTCTTTTATCCAAATTACATGCAAAGTCTGCATCGACATAATCAGTGACTTTTAAATCCATTATATTGTAACAACTATCAGCATTGCATGTTCCCTTCAAATACTAAATGATTCATTTCATTATGATACAATGATCATGGGTAGGATTTGTCATATATCTACTCACATCTCCTACTAATTGTGTTATGTCAAGTCTGATATTAACCATAGCAAACATGAGGCTCTCTACTGCTGATGAATATGGTACTCGAAACATCTGTATTTTCTATGCTCTGGTGGTAGGACATTATTTCAAAGATAACTTCATATGTATTGGAAATGGTGTACTAATTGATTTGACATTCTGCATATTGAAGCGCCGCAGAATCCTCTCCATATGACTCTTATGAGTTAACCAGATTTTCATGTTCTTCCTATCTCTTAGTACATGCATCCCAAGAATTCAGTTAACGACTCTCAATTCTTTCATTTGAAAATCCCTAGCGAACAAAGCTTTAAGTGTTGCAATATTCTCCTTGTGTGGTCATGCACCAATCATGCTATCAACATATAACAACAAGATAACAAAGCTTATATCACCATAGCCATGAAAGTAGGCACAATGGTCAGTTTCACATCTATGAAAATTAAAGCTTAACATGAAATAGTCAAATCATTTGTACCAACGTCTCAACACCTATTTAAACCTGTACAACGATTTCTTGAGCCTACAAACCAAATTCTCTTTACCTTTTTCAAATAAACCCTCAGGTTGGGTCATGTAAATTTCTTCTTTTAAGTCACCATGCAAAAATGCGGTATTCACATCTAATTGTTCTAACTTTAAACCAATAACAGCTACCATAGCCAAAATAACTCTAATACATGGACATGCACACAACATAAGAAAAAATCTCATCAAAATCAATACCTGATTTCTTAACATAACATTTCACAACCAATCAAGTTCTGTACCTTTCAACAGTATCATTAAGGCCTTTGTTATTCTTGAAGACCTACCTGTAACCGATTTCTTTTCGCTTCTCTGGTAACTCGACGAGGTCCCATGTTTTATTTTTTCGCTGGGCCTTATCTCATCTACCATAGATGCTCTCCATCGACCGACTTCACGACCTTACATGTCTCACAAAAAGAAATTGGCCCACCCTCTTCTATTAAGCAAGCATATGACATGACAAAGTCATTAAGCCTTACAGGAGCATTTTTAGGCCTATCAGATCTTCTTAATTTAAGATCACCTAAATATTCATTAAGCTTTTAGACAATTTTAGATTCGTGGTCCTGACCATCATCTCGTTCATATGCATTATACTTCAACAGTTTTTGCATTTGGCTCATCTTTCATCGTAGGTATGGAATTTTCATTAAAAATAACACCTCGGCTCACTATAACCTCGTGGTCAATAGGATCCCACATCTTTATACCATCAGCATAGCCAACAAAAACACACTTCTTGGATTTTTCATCCAACTTAGTTATTTTCTCATTTGGAATCAAAGAATATACATCACATCCAAAAACACGAAGGAAAAAATAATCAATAAGTTTTGTCTGTCAAAACCTCTTCTGGTGTGTTGCAGTCAATAGCAAAACTGAGAGACCTATTGATTAAGAAACAAGGTGTAAGAGCTGCTTCTGCCCAGAAACATTGCTCTAACCCAACAGCACTCAACATACACCTTACACACTCCACAATGGTATGATTCATCCTCTCATATGCACCATTTTGCTAAGGTGTTTCAGGAACTGTCAACTGGCTAACTATACCATGTTCACTACAAAATTTATTAAATTTACTAGAACAAAATTCTCTCCCATTGTCAATTCTTAGATATTTGTTGCTCCTACAAAGGCCTTAAATTTTTGGAAACAATTGAAGGAATTTGATTATTTTATTTAGCATATAAACCTACACTTTTTTTAAAAAAAAATCATCAATAAAAGTGACAAAATATGCAGCACCCCCCAATAGAAACAATAGGTGATTCCCATGTGTCCAAATGAATCAATTCCAAAAAATCCGTAATTTTAGTGGTGGATCAAGCAAATCACAATTTATTCTGCTCACTTTTAGTAGTGGACAAAGCAAACCGCAATTTGTTCTGCTTTTCAAATAAGCATGACTCACAAAAATCTAAATTAAAAGATTTTAAATCAAGGAGAAGATTTTTATCGAGAAGTACCTTCAGTTCACGCTTACTCATATGACCCAAACGTGCATGTCATGTTATGACGATGTCCACCTTTGCAATATCAGCCTCTCTCAAAACTGTTTCTCCAACAAGTATGTGCAAGTGTCCTGGTAACTCTCATTTTGCAACTACCAGTGCTCATTTTGAAATTTTCAGACTTTTTTTTTTACTTATAACTTTGAAAACTTTGCTCATCAAATTTTCCCAGGGACAAGAGACTCTTTCTGAGACCTGGAACATGTCTGACACCCGGGATGATGCATATGCCTCTATTGATCAGCTTGATTCTCACATCGCCAACTCTCATTATTTTTCATGACTCATTATTTCTCATGTAAATAACACATCCATCACATGGTTGATACCTATAAAACCAACCCCTATGTGGAGTCAGACTTGAATCAAGTAGCCAGTACAGCAAAACTTCCTCCCTATCCATAGATAAATTTTCCAATTTTTAGAAAACTCAATTTTTTCTACTATACTTTTTTTAGAATCACTTGAACTAGGTTTCTCATTAGAACCAAATTTAGGGGCTTCCTAATATCCTTTTTGTGCCTTACAATATTTCCTCACATGGCTTAACTTTCTAAAGCTCCAACACTTCACTTTCTTATGCCTTTTTTATTTGGATCTTGATTGATCTCTACATGTAGTTCTCTTTATTGATATTCCTTGTGCTACAAAGATATTCCTAGAGGAATCTCTACCAGACTTTAGCCTAAACTCCTATGTTAGAAGTGTTGAAACAACGGAGTCAAATTCAAGATATTTCATAATGCTAAGATTCATGATTAATCCATCACATGATTCCGACATAGAACAAAGTAAAATAGTGAGTTTGTCTTCTTCATCAATTTTTACATTGCTAATAAATTCATTAAACTCATTTAAGTGACCTTGCAAAGATGCATCGTCACTCATCATGAGATTGTAAAGTTTATGATAAATACAAATTTTATTAAGATGAGACTTACATTCATAAGTATTTTTCAGCCTATCCCATAAATCTTTTGCAGTAGTTTCTGATGAGACATTGAATAAAACAAATTCATCAAGAGTCAAGAAACTATCTGCCTTGGCTAATTCATCTTTCTCATCATCCATCTTTTCCAATTTATTTTATGTCTTTTAAAGTCATCACACAATCATTTTTCACCAACACTGCATGCATATTTAATTTCCAGGTTGATAAATCAGAACTATTAAATTGTAGAACTGCATATATGGTTGAACTTCCTCCAACCATTTGGACGCTCCGAAAAGATGCATTGTCATATGGAAAAGGGGTATTTGATATTTTTAAAAAGACAAGATAATTTAAAACATGCTAAGACTCCAGTTAAATGCTTTACCAAAGGATAACACATTCGGAGCCAAATTCACCCATGCGTTCCATATCGTAGAAAACACAGATTTTTAATATCATATACTGGGAATGGAATAGTTTCTAGAGTTTTATCCCCTACTACAATTTACATTGACCAGATCATATGGTAAAAAAAATCAAATAAGGCCAACTACCCTTGATTATAGCCTTAAGACCTATACATTCGTTTCTGACAGAACAAGATGTTCAAATATATAAAAGGAGATAACATCAGATGGGATATCAGCACAGATACCTGATCTATAATAGGGATGATCTATAACATGGATGTTAATCGTACGTCCTTGTCTTTTTCAAAAAACGTACCTTAAGCAGGCATCTCATAGCACAAAATCGATTTTTTTCTCTTCTATTTCTCTTCTCTCACTGTATCTCAGTACTTGATCAACTTTTGAGATATGTTCTCTCAAAGAGTACTTATCTGCGGGAAAAATCTGCGAGCCCCGTTCTCATCTATTCTCATAGCTTTTATAACCTTCTTCGGATGATCACCTTCAATATCTTGTTGATAACCACCCAATATCATCTCCATTGTTAATTTCTTGATGATGCTTATCCTCTTTCTCACATTCATGCTGGATCTTCATTTTGCCTATATCTTCTACGTGAATTCAAATTTGTGAGTTGATCTTCTAGTTCAAATGAACGGATTTCATAGATTTGAATTTGAACTCAAAGCTTCACGCGAGTTTTAAAATCGTGGGTAAATCTCTCGACCCTGATTTCATTCAAGCGCAAACTTTGAACTTGTGCTTATTTTATGTGGCCAACCCTTAACCATTCATGAATTCAAATTTACACCCCTCTGATGTGGCCAACCATCTCTCTTTTGAATTTTAAATATGCAATCTTGCGGATCAATCAAGATGTCTAATGAGAAAGACCAAGACATATCCTCCCTTTTTATTACTCATTGGTTCTTGTTGGTTCACCTTTCTATTCCCCCAACCAAATATTCTCTATTCCCCCAACCAAATATTCTTTCTTCTTCTTCGTAGAACATTTCCACACCTTTTAAGGGTGATCGGCTCGAGGATCCAAGAGTTCTGATTTCTTAGGAAACTCCTCACGTTCAAAGAGAAATTACAATATCAGTAGTGGAATATTGTCATGTTTGGAACGCACGAGACATGGGGCTTTGAAGCTCCAATCGTCGAGCTATCCAACCTCCAACTAATACGAGACTTCAAGAAACATAGTTATAGGACTCCAACATAGTTTCTTGAGAGTCTCAATTTGGTCCCAAAAACATTGAGCTTCGGGGTGTCAGTTAGGGCATATCCACGCTGACGATGGATATGGACATGGGTTAAGCCAGGTCCAAATATCGCCCAACTCATACCACCTTTGGACCTTAAGGCATATGAGGCTTTAATATAGATATATAAGAATACTCCTCAATATATCATGACGATGTTTCCTTTAAGTTCCATCAATCAAAACCCCATTATTTCAACATACGACGGATCTTTTTAAAGAGTCATATCACATTTAACCCAAAACTCCTCCAGTATTCAATAGAGAGTCATTTTTGTGACAGGGAATATATGCATTCCAGAGTCCCACCTCAAATAGCGACATCTTCATGATCTCTTATCATTGGTTGTAGGCTATGTCACATATGCATGACCAACGATGGATGCTAATATTAAGCAGTATTTGTTCCTCCACATATCACATGGATATGCGTATATAGAGCTTTAGGAGTATATGTATCCTAGAACCAGTCTCAAAAGGAGTTGGCTTCACTATTTATGTCAACCTTGAATATGTCTAGCTGACAGGCTTTTGGCATTATCAGTCGTGGGTTGGGACTTTTAAGGACAAACAGACGAGTCAAGATTCCCTTAAGCATATCAAACCTTACATATGATAGATCTTGATCATTTCATGTATTTGCATCACATGGGGTATTGCATTAAGCCTCGTATGAAGCTTGGCTATCATAATAGTAACAAAATGCATATGGTCCTCGTATGTGACTGAAAACACACCCAACACCATCTTCAAAGATCTGCGAATTACCACAAACCTTGTGCCCATCAATGATCTAAAAACCCTAGGGCTCTAATACCAATTGTAGAGGATAAAAAACACCAAGGTTTGGGAAATAAGAAAAAAATAATGTAGAAAAATAAAAGAAAGGGCTCAAAGATTTACGTGATTCAACAAGTTCCTTACATCCACAGGGCAGCAAAGTTCTCTTTTACTTATCAGAAAAACACCATGCAATCGTGGAAAAAACAAGGGATTACAAACTCTCTCTATCAAACCCTAAAACAACATCTTTCTCTCTCTGTAATACTCACCCAATGGTTAAAGAAAACTAACCATTTTCTCATTGTTTTTGTATCTCACCTTTTTTATGTGTTGTTTTCTCTTTGTACAAAACTTGACTTTTATAAAGAACCCAAGAGACCCACATGAGGCCTCTGGCCCATTCTTATTTTGATTGGTTTCCTAAACACATAGGATTTCTAAACATATATGGTTGAACTTCCTCCAGCCATCTTCAAATATTTGAGATCTGCCACAAACCTCGTGCCTGGCAAATATCTAAAAACCCTAAGGCTCTAATACTAATTGTAGAGGATAAAAAAAATCTAAGGTTTGGGAAAATAAGAAAAAAAATAGTATAGAAAAATAAAAGAAGAGATACACAAAGATTTACATGGTTCAACAAGTTGCCTATGTCCATGGGGCAACAAAGTTCTATTTTACTTATCAAAAAATACCATGTAAACATGAATAATACAAGGGATTACAAGTTCTCTCTCTCAAACCCTAAAACAATGTCTTTCTCTCTCTAGAATACACACTCAATGATTAAAAAAAACTAACAATTTTCTCTTTGTTTTTGCATCTCACTTTTCCATATGTTGTTTTCTCTCTTTACAAACTTTGACTTTTATAAAAAAACCTAAGAGACCCGCACGAAGCTTGTCTCCCTTCTTATTTTCATTGGGTTTCCTAAACACATAGATTTCCTACATCTACTAGGATTTACTTTTCTACAAAACAATATCTTTATTTTGGCTTAACCAAATCATGTGATTCCTACGTAGAAAATAAAGATATTTCCTACGTTGAAAACAGGAATTCACATATATCCAACAAAGTCATCACCAACCCAATCCTCTCTCTACCGTCTCTATGACCCAATTGAATCAATCTCTCTATTATTTGGATCACTCATTTGCAATATGGTATCATGTATGTGTTGTGGGTTAATGGGGAAACCACTCCATGATTGATTATGAGAGAAAATTGGTACTGAGGATAAGCCGGTGGTAACATGTTTTCAACTTCTATAACTGCTTCCAAAATCCTTAAGCATCTCTCATTTTTTTAAAATCTTCTCCCTCACTCTAATTCTAATGCTTTATTTTTCTCTTACTTTTCTCTCACCTCTCTCTCTCCCCCTTTCTCATTTTTTGCTCAGAAAGGGGTCTCAGTGAGAATTAGCCAGGCAGCCAGGAAGCCTCAGTTAATATATTTAATCACCATCCAAATAAATAGACAATGCAAATGGTTGCAACTCTATCCTAATAAGCATGGTTGTAGCCTTATCAAAATCACATCCAAAAAACAAAATGAGTGCATATAGTATGCTCCTGCAGGAATTAGTGAACAATATTTGTATGGTGGGAAGCTCTTCTAGTTTCACTCCTAGTCCTCCTCTAATCCATACAACTAACGGTTTTGTTTTATCTGCAAGTCTCGCTAGTTTAGTCGAACCATCATCTGTTAAGTTATCAGTCATACATATGTGACCAAGTTTTTCATATGGTTTTCTCTTATTCTAGTTATACTGTGCATGATTACTTAACAAGGAAGCACTTGGGACAAAGCTTAAAGTTGTGAGATTTTATGTGTGGAAGACTTACATATTCCATGACATCCTAGCGATCAGTCCTTTGTCAGTTCTACATATTTACTATCTTCATTGTTTTCTCTTCTTGTAGTTGCATTGTGCATGATTATTGAAAAAAAAAGCGTATTGGGACAAGGCGTAAAGTTGTGAGATTTTATGTGTGGAAGACTTACATATTTCACGACATCCTGACAATTGATAGTGGATATAAAGACTACAACAAATTTCCAAGCCGAAGAACAAGGCAAAATGGACACCTTCAACAAGCCATTCCTTAAAAACCAAGCAAAGTGAATCAGTTACAATCCTTTGAATAACAATTATAAACATTTCTAGCCTTGTATAACCACTATAAGTAAACTCCCCTTATGGGGCAATTACATATAAAACAAGACTAGCTTATGAATTACACTTTCATAGCACAAATTACATAAACTATGTCCCAAAGTTTAAATACATCATGCAACTAATCTAAACAAAATTATAAGGAATAAAATCAAGTAAACATGGAATTAGAATGCCAAATTAAAATAGGGAAGTCATGTTTCGAACCCCTTATGCCGAGGCCACGTAATCGGGCCCTATAAGGACTTAATTTTGTCCATTCAGATTGTACAAAAGTGATTCAATCTCACAAGAGTGTCTAATCCAAATGGGAAGCAATTACACACTTTAAAATCACTTTTTAAGATTTCAACACACTGGCATTATCATCTAAAACATAATGCAAAAGGTTTGAATCGAATCGGATAAAGAACAAGAGAGTTATAGCCAAACTACACATGGCGGTCCCTCCACCAAAATAATCTTGTATTGAAAGATTATGAATCCCCATAGGTAAAAATGTTATGAAAAAGTTCTGAAAATTGAGTGATACTCTGAGACTAAATTATTTGATAGATTTGAAGTAAAGTAATCAAAAGATACTATGCATGATCATGGATTCTCATGCATAAAGGCTATAACTCATGAAGGACCACACTATGAATAAGCATGATAAAGAAGATGATCAAATGGGGATTCTAATATCAATGAAACTTTTTTAAATTCAAAGCTCCAACAACTATAGGTGCCAAGAATATGATCGTATGAGAAAAGAAAATTCAATGGAATCTACCTTGATAAATGCACACTATAGATTTAAGTAGGGTTTGAAAACTCGCCGAGTCGAGTCGGACTCTCCCGGTTCGACTCGGGAATCGTCAGCTACAGAGCCGGTTCCACGAAAAAACCAGGAATCGCCCATGTCAAGAGAGAACCGGGCGATTCCCAATAGTGAATCGCCGAGTCTCGCTGAGTCTTGCCCAAGAACATGGGCTGCACAATGTTTTTCACGGATTTCATCTTTTTTTGTCATTTTGTTATCATTTTTCATCTTTTTCAGCCTTATAATCGAATCTTACAGGCTTTAATTCAAATTTTTCAGCCATTGCACTCAATAAAAGGTAGTAAAAATACCAATTTTGATCAAAAAATTTTGGACCGAAGAGTGCGTTTTAGGGTTTCCGCCATTTCACTGATTTCAAGCGAAAGAGGGCATCATTTTTTGTAAAATTTCAGGATGATTGATCGTAAGAGTGTTGTTCAGAAGTTTTTGTTTATAATTTGTGATTATTTTGGAGGAATACATATCAATTTTGAATTTGAAGGCACGGGTGCACGAAAAATAGGTCAGAACTGTGTTTGTTTTTTTTCCGCCATGCTATCAAATTCAATCAATATTTTGCAAATCATGTGTTAAATTTATAGGGTTTTGATTTGTTATCGTGTTGTTTATCATCACATGCATTCAATTTGATTATATTTATTCAATTTGAGTTGTATTTTTGAGAAAAAAAGATTGATGTCTGTGAAAAAAAATGGACAGTTTTTTTTTTTTTTCCGCCATTCTCTCAATTTCAGTAAATATTTTACAAATAATGTGTTAAATTTATAGGGTTTTGATTCGTTATAGTGTTGTTATCATCACATGTATTCAATTTGATCTGATTTATTCAATTTGAACTTGATTTTTTAGATTGAATGACTGATGTCTGTGAAGAACTGTGTTTTTTTTTTTTGCCTCAATTCAATCGACTTTATTTAATATTTTTTATAATAATGTGTTAATATTATAGGGCTTTGATTCCTTATAGTGTTGTTTATCAAAACTTGTATTCAATTTGATGTAATTTATTCGATTTGAGGCGGATTTTTGAGTTGGGATGATTGATGTTAGGTGGGTCTGTGAAGAACTGCGTTTTTTTTTTTTTTTTTAATTCATGATCAATTTTTTTGAAAAATCATGATTTTTCGAAAAATTGTGACCAGTTTTTTATTATCATGAGGAATTAAACAATATTTTTAATTTTTATTGTCAAATTTTTTGTTCAAAAAATTGCATGTTGATAGATTATTTATGCAAAAAAATACATTTTATTATATTTTTAATGTAAAACTGTATTTTTACTTTGTTGTTAATGTAAAAAAATACAGTAACAAATACATGTTGTTAAACTGTATTATATTTTTAATACAGTTTTGCATTAAAAATGTATATTTTAAATTTTAAAATTTTTAATAAAAAAAATACATGTTGTTAAACTGTATTATCAAGAAGAATTAAAGTGAATATCATTGTAAAAAATTGTGGCATGTTATTATATTTTTAATGAAAAACTGTATTTTTTAATTTGTTGTTAATGCAAAAAAATACATTAACAAATACATGTTGTTAAAGTGTATTATATTTTTAATGTAGTTTTGCATTAAAAATGTATTTTAAATTTTTTAAATTGTTAATGCAAAAAATACATGTTGTTAAACTGTATTATCATGAGGAATTAAAGTGAATATCATTGTAAAAAAATCATGGCATGTATGATAATTATATTATCTTGCACTTTTTAATTTTAGTATTAAATTTTTAATGCAAAAAATGTATGTTCTTGATAATTGAGTTGTAGCCATATTTGGAGCTTGTATGTTTTATTATATTATCTTGCATATTTGTACTTGAGATGTACGACTATTTGTGATCATTTCAATCGAGTTAGGATTGTGCCGACTATATCATTGTAAATTTTATTTGTGGCGTTGTGAATGACTATATCATTGTAAATATTTTTTTTGTCAATATACGTGTAGTGGCATTATGAATGACTATATTAATGTAATTTTTTTCTTGATTCTAAGTGTGACTTATACAAACTTTTTTTATCTATAATGTTGCATAAATATGTATTTTTTCTCAGTACGAACTAATTCATGTTTGTCGAAATGAAGATTTGTGACAAGTCCATATGTATGGGCATTGTGAATTACTATACCATTGTAAATATATTTTTCTTGATACTATGTCAATGTAATTTTTTTTTTCTATATGTAGTGGATATAGGCTATTTTTATCTATAATGTTGCATAAATAAATTATTTTTCCCAATAGGAATTAAAATATTTTTTTCAATAGAAGTATTTTGCATTAACAACAAATATAACTTCATGAACTATCCCTACATATTATCACTACACATGGTGATTATTTTTCATGTTGAACTGCCAGGTTAATTTTTAACCTTTTACATATTAAAGTTGAACTATGGCAAGATCTCCGGAAGACCCCGCATGGCAAATGGGGTCAGACTTGATGCCAACAAAAATGATAAAATTATTTGTAATTACTGTCAAAGAGTGATAAATAGTGGGGTACATAAGTTCAAGCAACACTTGGCAGGGGTTAAGGGAGATGTTTCTGCATGCAATAGTGTCCCTAATAATGTAAGAAAGCAGATGTCAGCATTTCTCAAGGCTACCAAAGGTAAAAAAATTGCAAAGTAGATGATAGATGAGGAGATAGCTAGTTTATATACTCCATCAAGCAGGAATGATCCACAAGAGCAATATAATAATGACTTAGAGATGGCCACAAGAGTGAGTTTACATGAAACATACCAGAGAGAATGCGGGTTTAGAATGCCTGGTGGTTATGACATGAGCATGCATGGTGGGCCTAGCTCAAACATACATGGCAGGCCCAGCTCGAGCATGTATGGCGGGCCCAGCTCAAATATGTATGGAGAGGTTGATGGCAATATGTATAAAGAGGAATCCGACATTGAAGAAATTGTTTTTAGCTTATATAAGAGTGTCAGTATTTCAGGTCATGGTCGTATAGACCCATTTTTCTCCAAGCCTAAGTCAAAACAGATGACCCTCAAAGGCATGGTGAAAGGTACGAGAAAAATGTTGGGCAGATATGTTGGTAAATAGTTATACATTAAAGGGATCCCATTTGATACATCCAATAGCCCATATTTTTCACCTATGGTCAACGCAATCAAGAGAGTCAGGCCCGGGGTAAAACCCCCAACGACATATGAGCTCAGTGGACCAATATTGGATGAAAAGGTGAAAGAAGTTAGAAAGTGGATTGAAGAATATAGATAAAGTTGGCCAAGAACAGGCATTACTCTCATGAGTAATGGTTGGTTGAATAAAGTTAGCAAAATGAGTTTGTAAACTTTTAGGCTTATTCTCCAAAAGGTACAGTTTTTTTGTCCAGCAAAGACGTATCAGGGACGAAGATGGATGCAAACTTCTACTTACGACTATATGATCAGATAGTGGAGGAGGTGAGAGATAAACATGTAGTTCAGTTTATTACCGACAATGCGCGTGCATGTGTTTCTACGGGCAACAAGTTGATGAATAAGAGGAAGTATCTAGTATGGACCCCATGTGCTGCACACAGCATCGATCTTATGTTAGAGGAGATCGATGAGATCAAAATTGTGAAGGAGACTCTACAGGAAGCGAGGTTGGTGTCAAGATTTATATATAACCATTCTAAAATTTTATTTTTGTTCAAAGAACAGTCTAAGAAAAGAGAGATAATCAGGCCCGCCATAACCCACTTTGTAACAGATTACTTTACCAATAAAGAGTGGTTAAATGACCACCTCTCGAAGTCCAGTATCGGGCTAAAAATGGACAGCATAGTCTCAAATAGGAGGTTCTGGTCTCGATGTTCCAGTATCATAGTGGCCATTGCCCCTTTGATCACGATGTTAAGAATGGTGGATGCTGACAAAAAAACTACCATGAGCATCCTTTATGAAGGCATGGAGACGGCCAAATTAGCTAATGGGGAGAAGTGTAGGTTTGCTAGTACAGTGATCGAGATCATAGAAAGAAGGTGGAACACCAAATTTAGACGTCTAATTCATTATGTAGGTAAATATATATTTATATCATTAGAATGTTTCATTCTAAATTATTTTTTTATGAAATTTTAAACAACATTTCTCTATCTATATATTTTCCAGGTTACTACTTCAACCCAAATTTTTTCTATTTGACACCTGAACATCCCCACAAGATTATGGAAGGGGTTAGATACATTATTTCCAGGTTAGAGAGAAGCCATCGAAACCAGGTAGCAGCAATACAAGAGGTATTATTTAATATTTCGATAAGAACTTGATTGAGTTGTTATATTTGTGAGGAATAATGCACTAAAATGAAATATTTTGTTTTAGCTTGCTATGTATAAGGATGCTATAGGATCCTTCAGAACTAGACATGTCAGGAATTTTCGAACTAAGATAGATCCAGGTTATCCCTTAACTAATATTTTGTTCATTCATATATTTAATCTTATGAATTGTTCTTGCCCTTATAATGCTTTTTCTATTTTAATCTAGCTGAATGGTGGGAGATAAATGGTAGTGATGCACCTCACCTAAAGAGGATAACAATCAAGGTGCCCTCCCAAACATATTCTGCTACTAGCTGTGAGCGAAACCGGAGTACATTTTAATAGTTGCACACTAATAGAAGGAATCGACTAGTTTCGAAGAAGCTTCATAAACTAGTCTACATTCATTACAACTTAAACCTCCGAGAGTGACAAATAAGAAGGAAGCTTGAAAACTATGGGTCGATAGACTTGGACACAATATTTGTCACAGACACAGCTGAACAATGAGTAGTAAAAGAAGAGAAGTCAGTGTTGCACAAGAGAGCGTTCCTTGAGGCTATCGGTGAGGAAGATCTTGAAGAAGGTGATGAGCAGCATGAAAGAGGAAGCAACCCGCCAAAATATTCACAATTCGTCGAAGATGTCGATGATATTGCACCTAATGAGGGAGAGTGGGAAGGGGGTCTAAGGGAAAATGAGAGAGATGATGATCCTGAGGCCACCCAATCCCAGTCAAATTATTCACATATTGAGTCCCTAAAACAAGAGGGTAGGGATGAGCACGATAGTGTGGGTGAGCATGAAGGTTGGACAAGCTTCCGGGATTTTAGATTAGGACCACAACAAAACACTAACACTCAGGGATTTGGGTATAGTCAGGTCCCCACTAATTTGGATGATTCGTTTTTAGATCGAGTCAATAAATTGTCACGCAAATTCAATCAATGGCACCAGCGTGACCAAGATAAAGAACGACGTCGTCTGTCATTTTATTTTTAGATCGTATGTTACGAATTGTATGCTTTATTGTAGTTCATGTATGATGATATACTTAATCCATGATAATTCTATGTTTATCCTTTTGTGTGATGTAAATTAAATAGTAGTCCATGCAGGGAAAGAACATATCAAGATTCGCATATTCATGCAAAGAAATGAAAATTCTTAATGGAGTACCCTCATTTCTTATTGAATTCCTAAAAAACAACATTTATAATGAATTTTAATAATTTTTTTGGATTTTTTTTAAGGTTTAATCCGACCGATTTAGCCGATTCCCGATCCAAATAGCCGATTTGCCGATCCAAATGGATTTTTGAAATGCCTGATCCGGGTCACTGATCCGCTTTTTAAACCACTGGATTTAAGCATAAAAAATGAGGACCGCCATCAAGATCACCATTAATGGAACTCTAAAAACTCTTTCTCTTCAATTTTCTCTCACAAAACCTTAGAAGAAGGAGGGGAGTAACAATTTTCCCAAATGGTTCAAGAGTTGATATAGTTAGGATTTAAGATATCATGGTGTGCTTTTATAACATGGGTGTAACCCTGGACTCAATCAACACCCTTGATGCACTAATCCAAAAGCACATGAGATGTTAATGTACCTAACCACCCATCCCCATCTAACCACTAGGATGAAGGGATGGGATTTCACACCATTATCACTCACCCTAACCTTAAGTTATGCTACTTTACCATTTTGTCATTAGCCCATGTTTTTGTTCCAATTGTATCCAATATGGCTTACAAAAAGACCCTTAGTTTTTTTAAGGGAAAATATCTCCATCCTTTATTTTTAACTTCCATATCTCATGAGACCCAAGAATTGAAAATATTACTTATAAGCAAAAGGTCTCCATCTTTTCTATCTTACAACCCCCTGGACCCCTATGACCATAATTTTTTACTCAAACAAACACTAAAATGATACCCTATTCAAACTCCATCTCTCTCTCTAAATTCCATCTCTCTCTCTTCCCTTCTCGGTGAGTTTACCAGCCAAGGGGTTTAGCTTGAGCTTGAACATGAGCACACCGTCTTATGTATGAAAGAGAGATGGTGTTTTAGAGAGAAAGATGGAGTTTTGACAGAGAGAGATGATGATGTGAGAGAGAGAGAGTTTTGAGAGATAGAGACAATGATGTTAGAGAGATGGAGTTTGAGAGAGAGAGAGATAGAGTAATTTCATAAGTTGTTGAGGTCCATAATACATGGTCAAAAGGGTTTAGGGAGTTGGAATATAGAAAAGATGGAGTCTATTTGCTTACAAGTAATATTTTCAATTCTTGGGTTTGATGAGATATAGAAGTTAAAAATAGGAGATAATATGATATTTTCCTTTTTTTAATAATGTATTAGAGTAGATAACCACAAAAGCCTAAAGGGCAAAGAAGTAATTGGCAAATTTCACACATGTGGAGATAGTCTACTTTATCAAAACCAATCAATTTAAAGATAATGTCCTCACACAAGTGTGTGAAGATATTTTTCAACTCAAATTTTAAAATATATTTTCTATTTAATATCAAATAAATTAATTAATTAAACTTCGCACATGCCATGCAAGACCCATGTGTGAATAAATTAAGACATGTGATAAAAAGGAGGCCTTAATTTATAACATTATATAATAATATATAACAAGACAACATAACACAACCCTTTATAAAACAAGCAACCAAATACCAATCTAGTTCCCGATCAGCGCCCAGCTGAGCAGTGATCCTAGAGTGAGCCGTGGGGTACCACGTGGCAGCCCTATGGCCACTCAGACGCCATATGGCACTACCAGGTCAAGACTAAAGTAGAATTTGAGTCAAACAATTTGAAAACTCTCATTTTTTTATCAAATAAAATTTCAAAAATTCTCTAAAATTCTCGATAAATATTTAAGTATTTTTGAATAATTATTAGGTTTTTCTCATCATTATAAAATCAGACAAAAGGTATAATGAGATCTCAGGTTAATAACCATAGGTATCGGAGTACTCCACTGGGCTAATGATGTTCCGCCGACTCTCAGATCAACCCGATAGACCTATGTTCCACAGTCTAAAAGCAAGGAAACATAATTGGCCATATCAAAGCCGTTGAGCCAGAACTTTCGATTATTCGGCTCTCAATGGATTACAGATGTACCCATGTGGGACATGATCTAACTCAATTACAGGGGTCCTCTCAAAGCACATGTGTACTGGCTCTTCCAAACTCGGATAATGCATTTAG
Source organism: Amborella trichopoda (assembly GCF_054954075.1). Classification (NCBI taxonomy): domain Eukaryota; kingdom Viridiplantae; phylum Streptophyta; class Magnoliopsida; order Amborellales; family Amborellaceae; genus Amborella; species Amborella trichopoda. The sequence continues at coordinate 21,198,894 of NC_142344.1, forward strand.
AAGAGTGGCTTCCCATACGAAATGAAAATACAAATGTCATGCAATGGTCTCGTGTCAAGATACAGATTTATGTCACATAAGTCTTGACCAGTCCATACAGTGTGAATACTTAATAAGTACTTGAGTTTTATTTTTCTCGTTTGGATTCTCCAAGTCCAGGTCGATTGCAGTTAAAAATGAGGCTAACCTATAAAATCCTGACTAGGAGGTGACCCTCACACTTCCTTGAGAAATTGCTTTATCAACACGTGAACTCTCGATGCCTCATGCGTACTCAGGGTAAAAGAATCTGGGCTCCATTTCGCAAGACGCCAAGATTTCAATCTCTCAATCGCTCCCACTGACTGAGAGACTACTGAAATTTAGGCCTTAATAGGCCATATTTCGAACATTAATCAATCATATTCACTATGTTCATTTTCACTTTGGTATGGTAGATTAGGTGATGTTTCTTTTCCTATACTTAGGTATCTTTTGTTAATTGGCAAGTTGGGATCTGTTCAATCTGAAAATATCATTAGTTGTAATAATTGTAAACTAGCAAAAAATGTTGCGTTGTCTTTTTTCAACAGTGAAATTGTTTCTTTGTCACTTGTCGATCTTATACATCCTGATTTATGGGGACCAACTCTAGTGCCATTGATGGTATTGCTTGTTATTATGTGATTTTTGTGGACTTCTTCTCATTACACTTGGGTATCTAATACACTTTAAATTGGACTTTTGTCATGATTATGATGAATTTTCTACTATGGTCCATACTCAATTTTAAAAAACTATTATTCAAAATTTTCATTCTAATTCTGGTGGATAATATTTGTCTAAACCTCTAAAAAAACTCTTTATGTCTCATGGAACCTTGGTTCAATTGTCTTATCCTTACAAACCTCAATAGAACGGCGTAGCAAACTGCAAACAACGTCATTTCTCTTCCTCTATCCCACGATAATTTTGAGGAGTGGCTGCGTACTTCTCTGTTTATGTCATCAACCGTGTTTTGTCCTTTGTTATAGGTGGATTGTCTCCTTTTGAACGACTTTATTAATCCAGTCCTGATTATTCTCAACTTCATGTATTTGGGTCAACGTGTTTTGTTCTCTTACCTAGTGATGAAAGAAATGAGTTGTTCAATAAATCTACCATTTATGTGTTTTTAGGTTATAGCATTCAATAATAAGTATTTCGATGTTATGATCCGGTTTCAAACAAACTTCATATTTCATGTTATGTGACTTTCTAGGAACAAATACCCTTTTGCTCTATTTCAAAATTATAATCTCTCTCCAATTCATCTTTTTAGTCACTTTAGTTTATTGATCCCTTCACTAAATCTATTTATAGTAAACCTTGTCCATCCAATGTAGACGACGTCGCATCCAACGTACCTCCTCCTAAGGACGCTCAAATGACTAACCATACTGATTATGTACTTGGTGGACCCCATGTTGATTAGGTGCTTCCTGATAGTGACTGCATACCATATTTATCGAACACTGCTATCCTATGTGGGTGCAATCTGCACCTTAGTATTTTTGAGATTATCACTGCATATTGACTACTGTTATTTCTCTTAATGAGCCAAAGTCCTATAAAGACGCATTCTCTTATCCAAATTGGCAGCAAGCTGTGTTAGATAAATTAAATGCCTTACATAAAATGCATACACAGGATATTGTTGATCTACCTCCTGGGAAGTACGTAGAAGGTGGTCGGTGGGTTTACAAAATCAAGACAAATTCAAATGGTTCAATTCAAAGCTCGACTAGTTGCAAAATGTATCACTCAATAATATAGAATTGACTATGAAGAGATTTTTTTCATCAATTACTTGTCTAACTGCTTTCAAGACATTAATTAGTGTTGCTTTTGTTCGCCATTGGCCATACTATCAGATGGATGTGAAAAATGCCTCTCATCAAGGTGATGTGTACAAAGAAGTATACATAAAACCTACTCTCAATTTGACCCATTATCCCCACCAGCTTTGTAAGCTTCGTCATACTTTATATGGTCTTAAACATGCACCTTGTATGTGGTATGAGAAGTTTTACGCTGCTGTCCTTGCTCTTAGGATCATTCAAATTGCCCATGATTTTGGCCTTTTTGTTTGATGATCACCTCGAGGCCTTATTTTATTGCTCATTTATAATGATGATATGATGATCACTAGAAGTGATTTTACAGGCATCCGTGATACTCAACTTCATCTAAGTGTTTTGAAATGAAAGACCCGGGCCACCTTCGATATTTTCTTGGTATTGAAGTATATTAATTAGCTAGTGGGAATATTCTCCCCCAACTCAAGTATATGTCAGATATCTTGGAGTGGGCTTCTTTAGCAGACAATACAATTGTTGATACTCCTCTCTAATTGAACATCAAGCTTCATCCTACATATGGAGAGCTACTTTCTTTCCTACTCAATATCGACAGATTGTTGGCAGTCTAAATTATTTAACCATTATTCGCCCCGATATCAATCATGCCATTCATGTGGTTAGTCAATTTATATCTACGCCCCACTCTACGTACTATGTTATTGGGCTTTGAATCTTGTGTTATATTTGAAGTACTATGTTTTAAAGCTTGCTTCTCTCTTTTACCTGTTCTCTTAAATTTATTGCTTATTTTGATGTGGATTGGTTTGGAGGTGTTACTGATCGTCGTTTTACTGCCTATTTCTTAATTTTCCTGGATGATTCTCTTATCTCATGATAAAGTAAGAAACAAGATGCAGTAGCTCGTTCTAGTGTTGAAGCTGAGTACTGAACTCTTACACATATTGCGACAAAAATTTCCTGGTTATGATGTATTCTTCAAGATATGGGTGTTGTTTACTCTAATCCTGCTCCACTTTTTTGTGACAATAAAACTGCAACTCAAATTGCTCGCAATAATGCGCTTCATGTGTTTACGATGAAAATTTGCCAGATCTTTCGATGAAGATCTCTTGAATTTTAATACCTTAAACTAATTAAAAATATGTAAATAAAGTGGTAGAGAAAGTAGGACAGATCGAATTCAGATCTAAGGCCAGATTTTCTCGAAAACGAGCATATCTACTCTCAGATTTGTGGCAAAGCCAGCATGATCCAGAGCATTAAAATTCAATTTTTAAGACAAGTTAACAGATCAAAAATAAATAAAAGAAGCAAAAAAATAAAAAGAAAAAAGAGAGAGGAAGAAATAATACCAAATCGGGCCGGACAGCCCGAGATTCCCGAGCCTTCGAGGGCTTGCCCGTATCAGAATTGGTGCTCTTTGCCTCTCTGATTCAGATGTTAACCAGCAGATATTTGGTGTAAAGGGTTAGATCTAGGGTTGTTGTGCCCAAATTCTAGTTTTGATCTAGGGTTTTCGTGCCCTAGGTCTAAGTTTTCTCAGTTTTGGGGATTAGGACTTCAAGATGTTAAGTTTCTATCTTCTCTAGGGTTTTCAATCTAGAGATTTTTCTAAAGCTGTCAGTCTTTCTGAGGTCTAGAGGAGAATTTTCTTAGTTTTCTAAGGGTTTTGTAATATCTAGAGGTTGAATATGAATTCTGAGATTTTCTCTACTTTTTTGTGTTTTTTTGTAAATTTTTAAGAATTTCTAAGGGTTTTTCCTATTTTTGGTATTTTTGGGTAATTTTCCTAATTTCGAGAATTTCTAAGTTTTTTTGTCTTTTTTTGTCTCTTGTTTTGGGTTAAGGAGAGGGGGTATTTATAAGATTCAATTGGTGATTTGTTCTAAATTTTTTGGAGTTTTTTCGAAATTTTTTAGATTTATCTTGAAGTTTTAGCCTTATCTAATTAAAGAAAACACGTTTACTGTATCATCAACCCACGTCTGGGCCTATCGGGCCTGTTACAGCCTGGCCCGTGGTTCGACATTTGGGTCTCACAAGGACTAAATTATTATTTGTATATCTTTTTATCCGTAAGTTCGATTCAGGCGATTCTTAGACCGTTTGAAAGCTCTTGGGCTCTACTTCAAATTGGAATAGGATTTGAGTAGTTTTGGGGTAATTAAATTGGGTCTACAAGGACAATGTGGTCTTAAGGTTAAAAAAACTATAAAATTTTCCAGATTTAGAATGGGGTGTCTACAGTCGCCCCTCTTTAGCACTCCCTGTCATTCGAGGGACAGGTGAATGGCAAAGAAATAGATATTTTGGCGTTCCCTATCCTTCGAGGGGCAGGTGAATGTCAAAGATAAAGCAGACGTTTTAAATTTATTCTTGAGGTCACGTGGTCAGGGGGCACACCAACTATCCCTCCAAGTCATTGTGCTCACCGAGCCTCCTAGGGTTTTCGACGTGAGATGTCGGTGAGTTACACGAGCTTGAAACTCGAGTTGGATTTTCTAACCATGCCACTTAACTTCAGTGGTTTTTGTAGTTTAAATTTTTAACATTGGCATTTTCTTTGATCTCCTTAGGGTTTCCTAAGGTTGTCCATAGGAAAAGGCTTTTTATAGGAAGAGAATTGTCTGACCGAATCCGAAGTGAGAGACGAGGCAACAAAGCGGCAATCGCGGCAACACGGTAATCATCATATACGGGTGTCCAAGCTCCTTTGTTTTTTTAAGAATTTTTTAGATTTTTTTTAAAAGTAGGGGGAGATTTGAAATAGAACCTAAAGCAAGGACATGTTATGATTATAACAAAAAAATTAAAGTTTTTGGAAAACACAAGACATATAGTGAAAATTTTTAAAAGAGAAAGATATTTCGAAAAACAAGGTTGGTTAGCAATTTTAACTCCTGCAACTATAGAGCCCTTCAAGCAGTTTAGCGTCATGCAACGATAACACCTGACCCTTTTACGTCAATACGGAGATAGACGAAATCCATCGAACAGAGTAGTTGTTCCCTGAATACATCTGATAGGGCTAGACGGTACCTGCCTCGACCCTTTTACGTCGCACGTATTTGACGTTTTTTCCATCGAACAGGGTGGTTGTGCCCTAGATACACCCGACCTTTCACGTCATACAGGGATAGACGGTACATGCCTCGAATCTTTTATATCATACGAGTTTGACGTTTTTCCATAGAATAGGGTGGTTGTGCCCTGGATATACCCGACTTTTCATGGCATACGGGGATAGACGGTATCTACCTTGGCTCTATTACGTCGCATGAGTTTGATATTTTTCTATTGAAATAGAATGGTTGTGCCCTAGATACACCCGACCTTTCACATCATATGGGAATATACGGTACCTGTCTCTGCTCTTTTACGTCGTACGAGTTTGACGTCTTTCCATTAAACAGGGTGGTTGTGCCTGAATACACTCGACTTTCACGTCATACAGAGATAGACGGTACCTTACATCGCACAAGTTTGATGTCTTTCTATTGAAACAGGGTTAGTTGTGCCCTGGATACACCCGACCTTTCACGTCATACGGGGATAGACGATATCTGCCTCGACTCTTTTACGTCGCATGATTTTGATGTCTTTCCTGTCTCGACTCTTTAACGTCACATGAGTATGACATTTTTCCTGTCTCATCTCTTTAACAGCACACGAGTTTGACGTTTTTCCTGTCTCAACTCTTTAACGTCGCACAAGTTTGACGTTTTTTTTCTGTCTTGGCTCTTTCAACGTCGCACGAGTTTGATGTTTTTTTCTATCTCAGCTCTTTAACGTCGCACGAGTTTGACACTTATACTGCCTTAGCTCTTTTATGTCGCATGAGTTTGACGTTTTTTTCCTGTCTCGACTCTTTTAATGTTGCACGAGTCTGACTTTTTTTCCTATCTCAGCTCTTTAATGTCGCACGAGTTTGACGCTTATCCTGTCTCGGATCTTTTACGTTGTACGAGTTTGACGTTTATCCTGTCTAGGCTCTTTTACATCGTATGAGTTTGACGTTTTTCTGAATTGGACGTTAGGACATCATACGTACATACGGGGATGAGCTTGCCTCATTTCGCCTCAGGGGATCCAGTCGAGAGAAAAACACTTCTAGACTAGCTAATATCGTCATTGGTGAGGTTCACCCATCTCTGATATGTGGTAGTTGGTAGTTATACTCATATAACCATGGAGTGCCTGGCTACTTTAAAACCTTCATAACAGGCGTAGGAAGTCGGCTTTAAGAACAAGGTCAGATCGATTAACACTTTAACCTTTTGTAGTGATGGAGGAAGTCATTTCTAAAAAGGTTTTGAAAATTGAGGGGTTTAACAATCAGATTGAAAAAACGCTTTTAAAAAGGATGGGTCGTATAGTTTTGTCACCTATGGCCCCTGTGATAGTCATTTTTCTTTATTATGTTTTACCCAAAGATGATGAAAGGATTACCTTGTGGGATCATGAGAACTCAAAAGTCTCGAAGTCGTTTCTTTACTTTTGGAGCTTTCATCTTGTGCTTTGCGGGTCCATGAAAATTCCCTTGGATTCTTGTTAAGCTTCCATCTTAGAGAGGTCCCGATGTTCTTCTAAGATTTGTCAAAGTCACTTTGGTTTTCCATTCATATCACGCTTCCGCATCTTTTTGAGTTGGTTATGTTGGGAACCTGTAAGGTTTAGGAGGAGTCTTCGTCCTCAGGGTCTGCTTGTACCATATTGTTGGAACTTGCAAGTACTTATTTGTACTTGAGTGTTTTTGAATCAGAAACTCATTCTTGCAGTTTTTTTTTTTACCTGTGATATCTTTTCAAGTTTTCACCACGTACTTTTCTTTTCTTTTCTTTTTTTTTTTTTTTTTGCGGTGCCTTTTTAGGTTTTACCACTCTTTTGAGATCGTTACGGGTAGTATTTTCTAAGATACATCACATTGATGGGGTCGTTGAGTTCGCACCCCTCATGATTCTTGATCTTGTAAGAATTGCCTACATGCACTCAGGTGACCAGAATGGCCCCTCCCAATTATGTTTGAACTTGCCTAAAGGGTGTGGGTTTGCAGGAGTGTGGAAGATTTTATTGAGTGCCATATCCCCTTCCCGGAACTGTCAAGGAACAACTTAATTTGGTATGCCATCTCGATTATATGCTGGTAAGCAACAATATTTTGTGTTGGTCATAGTCGTATTTCATCCAAATTAACTAGGGCAGTGATTCGTGCTTCAGTCTTTTATTCCTCATCTGAATCTTTCTGATTAAGCACTTCAAGAGACGGTATCTCAACTTCAATGGGTAACATTGCTTCCATACCATACACCAATGAGTATGGGGTCATGCCAGTAGGAGCCTTCTTAGTTGTCCGGTAGGCCCATAGCACATCATTTAGCTTTTCGTATCAATCTCTGCCAAATTCTATTATTCTGTCTATAATTCTGAGAAGTCCTTTGTTTGTAGCCTCTATTTGTCTATTTCCTTGAGGGTAGTAAGGTGTGGAAAACTTCTACATTATCTCAAACTTTTTATACACCGTAGAGACCTTTTCATTTTTTAGATTGGATCCATTGTCAATAATGATTGACTCAAGAACACCGAACCTGAATACAATATTATTCTTTATAAAATGGGCAACATGTTGTCCCTTAATTTTGACAAATGAAGCGACCTCTACCCATTTAATGTAGTGCTCTGTAGCCGTTAATATAAAACCGTGGACATTTGAGGCTTTCGGTTAGATCAATCCGATGATATCAAGACCCCACATGGCAAAGGGCCCTAAAGGCGGTGTTGAGTTGAGTTGTACAGACGGTGAATGGATGAGGTCTCCTTAAAGCTGACATTTGGGACCCTCTTTACGAACTTCCAACAATCTTCAGCCATGGTGGTCCAGTAATAACCTTGGCGCTTTTTTTTTTGAGCTAAGGCGATGCACCAGAATGACCTCCTTCAGTGTGTGACTTTGTCAGTACTTGGTCGATTTCTAGGTGATCAAGCACCATAGAATGATGCCATTAAATAACATTTTGAACATGAGATCACCTCTTACTAAGAATCCCATATAAAACCTTCGAAGGGCTTCTTTATCCTTTTTGGTAGCTACTTTAGGGTATAACCCATCTTTCAGCAAGGACAGGACATCGTGGAACCATGGTTTTGCCTTAACTAGTGCATCTGAAGCCATGAGAAACGCTTCCCCATCGTTCTCATTTTCTTACTCTACTTCTTTGATCCTTGGAGGGGAAGGATCATGTTTGTTCTTGATATAGAATGGCAGCGAGGTGATTTTTGGAGGAATATCCACCATTGAAGTAAGGGTCGCAAGGGCGTCGGCGAACCGCTTATATTCCCTAGTTGCATGCTGAAATGTGATTTTCTTGAAATATGGGATCATCTTTTCCTCCTTTTCTTAATAGGGCTTGAGTTTTTCTTCTTTCACCTTCCAAATCCCTTGAACTTGGTTTATGACAAGTAAGGAGTCACTAAGCACTCGTATTTGTTGGATTTTCATTCCCATGGCGTTCTTGAGCCCGACTATCAAGGCTTCATATTCAGCAACGTTATTGGTACATGGGAAATTCAATCTCATAGCTGTTGGCATTAAAATCTTATCGAGTGAGCATAGTTTAACTCCTATACCTGACCCTTATTCATTCCTTGCAACATCGAAGTATAGCTCCCAAATTGATTCCTCAATTTGAAGAGGTTCTTATCAGGGAGATCCGTGTTGACGGGAGTGTTATATGGCAGTGCGTGTTCGGCTAAGTGGTCAACAATGGTTTGTCATTTGATCAATTTTTTAGTAACATATTCGATCTCGAATTCGCTCAATAGCATTCTCCACTTCGCCAAACGTTCGTTCAGGACTGGTCTCTTTAATAGTACTTGAGTGGGTCTATTTTTTAGATGATCTTGACTGAATGAGATAAGACATAGTGTCTTAACTTCTGCATGGCCCACACAAAGCGTCAACCAATGCTTCTTCACATTCGTGTATCTTGTCTCATAGTCCACCATAGAGACAGAAATATTTCAAATGTGTACGAATCACATCTTAAAATTAATATTCCTAAATTTATGTTAAAGCTTACCATATTATAAAAATAAAAATTATAATTAGATAAGTTATTTATAGTTTGTATTAAAAAATATTTGTTGTATTAAGAAATATCTTTATTTTTTGACAAGAAATACTTGTTAAATTTATTTTAGAATTCAAAAAAATTATATTTTAAAAAATTTGAAGTGTTATTTGAAAACTTGATGTGCATTCGAATAATTTATATATTGATAATCAAATATTTTATTTATTTATTTATTTACATTATAGATCTTGTAATGCATTATTTTTCTTACAGATATCAATAATACATTTTAAATTAAACAATATTATAAAATATTTTAAATTTGCTATTATTTATATAATAAAATATAAACCAACAATTTTCGTTGGAATATATAATATTATAGTTAGATAGGTTGTAATAATTTTGGGTTATAGTTAGTTACGTTGTAATAATTTGGTTTTTTTTTTTTTTAGTGGATTAAGTTTTTCCACCAATTTGAGATTTTAGTGGTCATTTTCTATCGATTTAATCCATTATTTATTGTAGTTTATGTATGATTATATACTTTATCCATGGTAATTCTATGTTTTTTGTTTTATGTGATGCAACATAAGTTTATACAGGGAAAGAATATCTTAATTATTCACAAATTGATTAAAAATGAAAGTTAATAATGTAATACGTGTATTTCTTATTGGATTCTTAAAAAGTAACATTTATAATGAATTTTCATAATTTTTTTTGATATTTTTTAAGGATTCATAGGACAATTCGGCCAATTCCCGATCCATCACCGATCCAAATGGGTTTTTGAGGTGCCCGATCCGGGGCACCGATCCATTTTTTAAACCACTGGTTTGAACACTCTGCCTCTTTGGTTAAGGAGTCGACCTCGCCAGCCTGAAGCTCGATAGGGTCAACGCTAGCAAGAGTAATGAGAGACTTTGGGGTGTTGGCCCCTTGTTTGGAAGATGACGCCTTTTCATTGGTCCTGACCATATCAATCTTTAGTGTGTGACCTTCGTCATATTGGTCCCATTTGGGAAGGTTGTCGAGGTTTGGAGATGAAGGGCTTCCTCTTATGAGGCTCAAAAGATCTTTTTTGGGTTCTTAAAAGAGATGATCACAAGCCAATATGAACTGATTGGGATCCTCTTCTTTGTCTCCACAGTCAATCATGTGAATAACAACATTCTCTTTCGAGTTGTCTTGAGCTCCTGGCATTTCGGTCGCTGTGACCATATTTTTAGGGAGAGGATTTGTAAAGATACCCACATTTTGATTAAGCACTTCGACAGGTCGATTTCTAAGTGCGACAGTGATGTCCCCCCTATTAATTAACCCTTGAATCACCCGTTTCAAATATATGCAGTTTTGAGTATCATGAGCATGGTTTTGATGCCATTTGCACCACCTACTCTTGAAATGGTGGTTCAGATGGTGGTAGGAGATAAACTATATTCTTAGCCAATAGTAATTCCAACATTTTTCTAATGGGTCTTTCAGAGGGGTGAAATTATCCTCTCGCATTTGGTTATTATTTTGAGCGTTGGCTTTAGGCTGACCCCTTCGATTTTGATTCTGATTGTTGCATTGATCAGCAGAACCTTGAGCCGATCCGTTAATGATGATCTCATTAACCTGATCAGAAGCATTTCCCTTGTTTTTGTCCTTATTTTGGGGAGTTGTTATCAGTTTGTTGTCGGGCTTGGTGCTGAGGGGTTCCCTTTGGCCCTTTCATGTCGCTCCACCTGCTCGATCATGGAGTCAAAAGAGTGGGGGATAAGACCTTGGCTAAAGAAGGTCCTGTACTCGGGAGCAGCATTCTTTAAGACTATGAAGATCTTGGTTGGGTCTATAAGTGGACATTCTATGACCCGCATTGTCGTCTCACAGAATCGACCGATGAAATCCTCTAAGGATTCTCTTGGGTTTTGTTTTGTTGCATTGAGCTCGCCCAAGGAGAGAGGTCTTGGTGTCGACTCGCAGTAGTAAGAGACGAATAGGTTGAACATTTCGTCTGGAGAGATGTGTGGTCGAGTAGACATTGTTCTCCGATGCCAGTTCAAGGCTTCATCGGTCAATGTTTGTGAAAAGATGGCCTTCAGTTGGTTAGGCTTGTCTCGTAAAGCTCGAATGGAGAGGAGGTACGCGTTGACGTGAGTATCTAGATCGCTCATCCCATTGAACTTGTTTCTAAATTCTGGTATAACAAATCCCAGGGGAAGGTCTTCCATGCCTCCAAGGGTCTCATGAACATAGGCCTTCGGGGATAGAATTTCATGTATGCCCATTCTTACAAGCATATCCTGCATTGCTTTTAAGGTGCCTTCTTGTTGAGTATTTGGCATGGCAGTAGGCCCACTGGTTGGTGGGTTCCCAAGAGTAGACTGATAAGTTGAAACTTGGGGTACATGTTGGCTTACATGGGCCTGAAATTGATGAGTTATAGACACCGGGGCGGTTTGATTCATTGGTGCCTGATGGCCGTACTGACTCATAGGTGTTGCCACCGGTTGTGGAAATTACACGGTTTGTTGGACCGGATGAACCAGAGGGACCGATTGAAGAATCGACTGACTTGGTTGTGCTAAGGGTTGACTTATACCACTAACTTGGTTTGGGATCGACCTGTAAGCTAGGGCATGAACAGTGTAACCTATGTCAACTAGACTTTTGAGGGCAGCTTGGACGCCTATCTTGCCTAAGGATCGGTTTGAGTCGACACCTCTACTTCGTACAGTGTTCAGGATAGCATGAGTTGTACAATGGTGACTCGAGGTTGGTTAGATCCCCTAGGCCTAGGTGGGTCTTGGTGGGTCTTGGTTTTGAGATCGTTGCACCTCAGAGTTATCTTAGTTCGAGTTATGGGAATTGGGTTTAGATGTGGCATGAATTTCTTTCCTCACTCGACTTCTACTTTGGTTTCCTAAAATCCCCTATAGAACGACACTTGGTCGGACTCCCGGACTATTCAAGGTTTTTGGGGCGGAGCTGGCTTTTTGAGTCCCATAGATCTCAGGATTAGGAGTGGATGCTTGGGACTCTGCCTCTAATTGAATACTTGGGCATTGGATAATGGATTGTCCTGAGGTCTGTTGATAACTCCAAGAGATTGCAGCATACTGGTCCCTAGGTTTGAGCACGTTAGACTTAGAGTCGGCCATGGAGCAGTCTTCGTGGTCACCTTGAGTGACTGACATGGTGATTTCTTTTGGATGGGTTCTAAAATCTAGACTTAGGTAAGATCTAAACTCGATGACTTAGGGCAAACCTAGCCTGACACTAAGAGCAAAAACCTTAGCTAAGACAAGACTGGATCCTATACTTACTAGACTCAATGGATTTTGGTTAAGACCTTGAACTAGGGTAAGTCTAGTCTAGCCTTAGAGGAAACTCTTAAGCTTAGACCTATGCTAGAACCTAGACTAAGATCTAGACTAGATGGTGCACGAGTCTCGGCTCGGACCAAGAGTGGATCTAGGTTTGGAGGGGTAAGCAACCCTAATGTATTTTTTTATTTTTTATTTATTTTTTCATCTTTTTTTTTTATTAAACACAGTTAAACTAAGCATGGTGAAAGTAGGGAAAATAAGATTTTAGTCAAAATTAACAAACTAAAATAAAATCAAAAGGGCATAAACAAAACAGATCTATCTTAAGCAAAATATTTTTCTAATATATTTTTAAATTTTTATTTTAGGTCAAAAATTTGTAAAAAATTAGCCAAAAGTCCTTGGAATGGTCCTATGGGGTCCCTAAAGTTTTTTGGGATACTTGCAGTTGGGCGACATAGGTGGTGTCGCCCAAGCGGCACTACTAGTGTAGCCCTTGTAGGGTGGGCGACACTGTTGGTGTTGCCCAAAAAATTATATATTTTTAATATTTTTATCTTGTTAATATTGGTGAAATAAGACTACTTTAAACTTGGAAGAAGTAGGAAATAACAAAATTTATGATGAAATAAATTAAAATAAAGTAAAATAGGAAATCCTAGATTGAACTGAAAAATAATTTTTTGTATTTTTAAAATTTTTATTTTGATATGATTTTTTTTTTTCAATCACAAAAAAATCCCTAGAACAGATCCACAAAGTTTTAGAGGTTTATGAGACCTTTTGAATTTGAGCTACGCTGGGAGTGTCGCACAAAAAAAGCAAGGTTTTGGAGCACCTTGGATTCTGGTCACAACTGACTTATGGGACCTTTTGTGACTGAAAACATTGAAAAATAGTGAATAAAAATTATATTTTCAAGCTTAGATCAAGTTCGAAATAGCCCCACAATGGGAGCCAAACTGTTTAAGTTGAAATCTGACAGATATTCCGATGAAGATCTCTCGAATTTTAACACCTTAAATTAATTAAAAAGATGTAAATAAACTAGTAGAGAAAGTGGGAAAGATCAATTCAGATTTGAGGCCAGATTTGCCCGAAAATGAGCAGATCTACTCTCAGATCTGTGGCAGCGCCAGCATGATCCAAAGAATAAAAATACGATTTTTAAGACAAGTTAACAGATCAAAAAATAAACGAAAGAAGCAAATAGTAAAAAGAAGAAGAAATAGAGAGGAAGAAATAATACCAAACCGGGCCGGATGGCCCAGGATTCCTGAGCCTTCAAGGGCTCGCCCGTATCAGAATCAGTCATTTTTGCCTCTTTGATTCGGATGTTGACCATCAGATCTCTAGCGTAAAGGATTAGATCTAGGGTTGTTGTGTCCTAATTCTAGTTTTGATCTAGGGTTTTTGTACTCTAGACCTAGGTTTTTTTCAGTCTTGGGGGTTAAGGCTTCACGAGGCTAGGGTTTCTATCTTCTTTAGGATTTTTCAATCTAGAGATTTTTTTTAAAGCTGTCGGTCTTTTTGGGGTCTAGAGGAGAATTTCCTTGGTTTTCTAAGGGTTTAGTGATCTTCAGAGGTTGAATATGAATTCTGAGATTTTCTCTAATTTTTTGAAATTTTTTGAAATTTTTTGAGATTTTTTCTAAATTTCTAGGAATTTTTTAAAGGTTTTTTCTATTTTTGGTATTTTTAAATAATTTTTCTAATTTTGGTAATTTCTAAGTTTTTTTGGTCTCTTTTTCTCTCTCCTTTTGGGTTAAGGATAGGGGGAATTTATAAGATTCAATTGATGATTTTTTCTAAATTTTTTGAAGTTTTTTCTAAATTTTTTGAATTTATCTTGAAGTTTTAGCCTTTTTTAATTAAAGAAAACACATTTACTGCATCATTAGCTCGCGTCTGGGCATGTTGGGCCCGTTACAGGCCGGCCCACGGCCCGACAGTTGGGTCTCATAGGGACTGACTTGTCATTTGTTATACCTATGTATATGTATGTCTGATTCAGTCGATTCTTGGACCGTTGGAAAGCTCTTGGGCTCTACTTCAAATTGGGATATGATTAGGATAATTTTGGGGTAATTAAATTGAGTTTACTAGGATAACGTGATCCTAAGGGTTCAGAAAATCATAGAATCTGTCAGATTTAAAATGGGGTTTCTACATCATGAAAGCATGAAAAATAAAAATGGATTGTCACGTTTCTCATTATCATTTTCTTTAAGGTTTTTTACTCTACCCTTTGTTGCTTCCAATGACCAAATAGCCGATATTCTCAACAAATCTCACCCCACTACTCTTTTTCACTACTTATTGTCCACCACCTGCTCCCTCTTAAACCATCTTGAGTTTGAGGGCCGGTGTCAAGGGAAGTGTATAATATAATCAATATGTATAGGAAAGGTAGGTGTAATATCTTGTGTTTTATGATAAGTGCTAATGTAGCATACATGTTCAAGTTTTCTTTTATTCTTACCATTAATTGGATGTATAAACATAGAGGTTGTATGGCCCAGGGATGATCAATATAGAAAGAGTTATCTTCTCTAGCAAGTTTCTACTAAGGGAGCAAATGAACAATATGCTATTGGGAGTAGCATATATTTTGGATAAATAATTAGTTATGATTCTATGAGCTAGTTAATCAAAATTTTAGAATTTATAAAAGAGTAATGATCCTATAGGACCCTCCCCCACCTATGTGTGTAGAGCCCCATCATTAAATTTAGCACAGATCCCTATAAAAGTTATCACATAGGTGTGGGACTTGATTTTTTAAAGATCCGTGCTAAATTTAATGGTGATCATTTGGGGTCCTGTACATATGGGTGAGAGAGGGTCCTATAGGATCATTTCTCATTATAAAAATCCCCCAAATTTTTATATATTACCTGCATATATGTTTGGGTGCGGTTTGTATAGAGCCTAAGCTCTAAACAATCAAATTAGAGCCTACCTTCAAATAGTGTCGAGAAATGTGGTTTCAATATTGAAAATCTTTGTGATAGCCTTAAAATATATTTTCATCTTCAAAAATAGTGTAGATTGATAGATCTATAAAAACTTGAAAATCTTAAAAATTGACGGTAAAAAAATGCGTTACAAAATACACTATTTCCAAATTTTGAAATCCATTTTTTTTAAAATCTATGCATCTTGACGTCGAGATGATCAATTTGAGGATATTCGGGCATCAAAACAATACCTTCTAGTAAATTTTTTGTGGTAGGCTCAAAGTTGATTATCTAGAGCATTGGCTCTATATATACTTTTCCCTATTTTAAAAAAATAATAAATAAAAATAAAAATAAAAAATTTCCCTCACTCTGGATATTGAAAATCTAAAGTTACTAGTTATTTTGTACTTTTAAAAAAAGTGATTTTTCACTTCAGATATTGAAAATTCGAAGTCACTCTTGACTACGGATTTTTACTATCTAAAGTTGTGAGGAAATTTCACAAGTTCAAATATTCAAAATATGAAATCAAGCAGGACTTCATATTTTCAATATTTGAAGTGATTTTGATTTTTTTATTTCGTTAAAAAAGAGTTTTAAAAAATAAAAATAAAAATAAAAGTATGGATATTAAAAATCCAAATTCATTTGTGACTTTAGATATTCAAACTCTGGAGTCGAGGGTAAAATTGAAATAAAAAAAGACAGACAAAAAGGGCATGCATGTAATAATTTTATAATTACAAATTTACATTGGCTGTACGAGTAAATTTCTCTTTTAAAAAGCGGAATGTCTACAAAGAGACTATTTATTTTTTGTACGTTGAGGTCACAATCTTTCTTATCCCTTAAATCTTAAAATGGTTGGCTGTAAGAGTATCATTGAATAAACACAAAGTTCTACAAAATAAAGTTTCGGACTTTGTGACTCACCCCAAGGCATCCAAATTTGATATCTGATGAGTGTATATGATTTGACCTCCATGTACAAAAGATAAAGGGTGTGGTTTGTATAAAGCCGAGGATCTAAGCAATCAAAGTAAGGCGCACCTTCAAATAGTATCGAAAAATGTGGTCTCAATATCGGAAATCTTTGTGATAGCCTTAAAATATATTTTCATATTCAATTATAAAATTTAAAACTTCAGAAATAGTGTACAACGATCAAATCTATGAAAACATTGAAATATTGAAAATTGAGAGTAAAAAAATGCGGTGCAAGATGTATTATTTCCAAAACTTGAAATCCAATTTTTTCTTATGTTCATGCATCTTGATGTCAAGATGATCAATTTGAGAATATTTGAGCATCAAAACAACCTCTTCTAGTGTACTTTTCGAGGTGGGGTCTAATTTGATTGTTTAGAGCTTCAGTTTTTGAGGTGGGCTCTAATTTGATTATTTAGAGCTTCAGCTCAAGATAAACTTTTTTAAAAGATGAATAGTCTCTTTATAGACAATCCCTTAGAAAAGTATCACTTTTTTTTTATTCCAATAAGTAGCGACGTCTTACATTAATTTCCAAAAAATTTGTACTTAAAATGAAAACGCAATGACCATTAAGAATAACAAAACATTGGATAAAAAATAGAGGAGGAGAAATTGGGTGGTTCAAATTGGAACCCGTCACTGGCCGGTTCCAGTTTCAGCTGATTTTGGTGACCCGACGGGGTATTTTTAAAAAATTATATAAAATCTAAAAAAATAAAGGATTTTGTTTGTAATGTATTTTTTTAATGTTTTTCATCATTTTAACAAAGACTAGAAATTGTTTTGGCCCTTAATACTTATTTTATATTTTTCCCATTTTTTTGAATTTTTTCAAAAATAACCCTGGGCACAAATCGATTATCTAATATCTATTTTTTTATTATTAATTTTCAACTTCATTGAGATGTGGTTTGTTTAATCATGCTTTAAATATAATTTTTATATTTTATATTTTATTTTTATTTTTTAAATACTTTTTTGTTCGCCCGAGAATTGTCTAGTTAGGCCGGTTGAACCACTTCCAGCCCCATGTACGGTTAACCGTTCCGGTTCGATTTTTAGAAATAGGGGGCGCCTTCAAATAGTGTTGAAATATATTGTTTCAGTTTTAAAAATCTTTATGATGGCATCACAATTTATTTTCATCTCTTGTTATAAAATTTAAAGTTAAAAAATAGTGCTTAGATAATACAATACGGTTTAGATAAGGGCAAGCTTTCTATACTTCCCTACAACATAAAACTTATATACTGTCCCGTATCGAACCATCCATTATGAATGGAGGGCTAAAATTGGCCCAATCACAATGTCACGTCTCTACATTATTTTATTTTTTATTTTTTTTCTATAAACTATTTTGACACCAAATTTTGGACGTTCAATCCTTTATTAAGCTAGCACTACCGAAAAATATAAAAACAAATATTTCTAATAAAATAAAATAACCAAAATACCCTTACAAATTTCAAGGGGTATTTTGGTCATATATTTTATCGAAAAGTTATTTTTAATATTTTTTATAGGTGCGCCCCAATGAAAAAATGGGACGTACCAAATTTCATATTCATACAATTTGTATAAAAATAAAATACTTTACGATATTGGATCTAAGATTAAATGGTGAATAGAGATCAAAATTAGACGGCTAGATGATAGGTGAAGCATAGATATTTTTATGGTGTAGGGAAAACATGGAAACCTTTCTCTTTAGGGGCATAATACAATACAAGGTGCACTATTTTCAAGACTTAAAATCTATTATTTTTTATATCCCTATATTTTGAAGTCGAGGTAATACTAAGGGTTTTTCAGCATCAAAATAATTTTTTTTAATGAATATTTGAAGTACGCCTTTATTTAATTATTTACGGCCTCACCCTTATGTAAATGTTTTCCAAAAGACATACCTCGTCAAAAAGCCATAGCAAAATTACGGAGGCCGTGACCCGCCCCAGAGAAAAACACGAAGAAAGGAATGAGAGGTGGGAACTACAAGGCATCGGGAGACAAAATAAACAACCAGCACGGCCCTTTCGCTCTCAGCCCCGGATAGCGATCCGTGTGCTCGAGATCACGCATTTCCATCCGTTGATAGGCCCCAAAACTGACGGTCCAGATCCTTTCCCGCAAAAACAACTTCAAAAAACGCAAATCCGCCATATCTACAAATACCACCACCCTGACGATCAAAAGCCACGCTCACATTTGGCATTCCTCTCTCACTGCTTCTGATTTTTGCCCTAAACCCTAAACCCCTTTAACTGTTTAAGGTTCTCTGTTTCTTGCCCTAACCCTAATCCATCTCCATGGCTCGCACAAAGCAAACTGCTCGCAAATCAACCGGTGGTAAGGCGCCAAGGAAGCAGCTAGCCACTAAGGCTGCTCGGAAATCAGCTCCAGCAACTGGTGGCGTGAAGAAACCTCACAGGTTTAGGCCTGGTACTGTTGCCCTTAGGGAGATCAGAAAGTATCAGAAGAGCACTGAGCTTTTGATCAGGAAGCTACCTTTCCAAAGGTTGGTTCGTGAGATTGCTCAGGATTTTAAGACTGATCTGAGGTTCCAGAGCAGTGCTGTCGCTGCATTGCAAGAGGCTGCTGAGGCTTACTTGGTTGGGCTTTTTGAGGACACCAACCTCTGTGCTATTCATGCAAAGAGGGTCACCATTATGCCTAAGGATATTCAGCTGGCTCGCAGGATCCGAGGCGAGAGAGCTTAATTGTTTCTTAGCTGTGGCTAGAGTTTCTTTGTTGATTTAGGGTTTTTTCTTTTGTATCTAGAGTTTGATGGCTGGATCCAGGTTTCTGACCATTGTAATGGTGCTTTTTCATGCTATTGATGCTCTTGTACCTCTGTTGTTGATGCTAAGGGTTTTAGGGAGATTGGTCCTCAGTAAGAGGGTTATGATCCTCTTATAGAAGCACAGTTCTGGTTATCTTGCCTTCACTGTATGTACTGGTGTCAAATCTTTCTTTAAAGATAGTGGTTTCTGATAAGAAATGCAGTGTATGAAATGCCATGGAATTTTCATTTCCAGCATTTACATTTGTGTTGGCTCTCAACATGCTTGAAAACGTGTTAGATATCTTCCATCTTTAGATGTTATCCACTTTGCACCGGAAAACGTCTCTTCTTGGCCTCCCTGAAACTAGTAGCAATATTTTCTTTATTATTTCATTATTTGTTCTCTCTAATCCAATGTGTATATCATTATAGCATAAGCGGTTTCCTCATCTATATGGAGCTGAAGGGGTGTCTCTCCTGCTTTAGGAGGATTTTTGGGACATTGATGCTTATAAAGCCCTTTAATCTACTGTGAAGGAAATACAAACGATAAAACTTGCGCTATTTTGGCACTTGGAACCCTTGAAGCCTCCTACCCCAATAAAATCAATATTTGATGCCAATTATCTTCTGGAAATGCATTCAATAAAGAAATCTATCTAAATTTTATTGCTTGAACAAGGGCAATTTTTTCCTTTTCATCTCAGGTTGTAATGGAAATGTTATTCAACAAGTGAAAATTATGTGGAATATTTGCTTATTACTTTCATTATTGGCTACTGTGTATGGCACTGGAAGTTGCTGGTGCTTCAATGACTTATTTCTCTTTTTCAGGCAGCATATGACATTTGAATTTCTCTTACGCAACTTGAAATAGCACAATACATCTGGCCTTTTGTTGAAAGAATACAACAGGGTGATTGATTTTATCGATTGTGATTGCAATTTGTGATTGATTTTATTAATAGTGATTGCATCATATTTTATGTTTAGTTATTCATCTACAAGTTGAGCCACAAGCATGTATTATTGGCCATTTGATTATTAGCCAAAATTAATAGCGAGGCTGCTTGGTATTTGAAAATTTATTTATGTTCTCCTATTATATGCAAAGACTTAATTTGCTCGTCCCTGTCTCTTTGCAACTGGTTTGTGTTAGAAGATACTTTATCTCATTTCACCTCAGAAGCTATCAAATACTTAAATGAACTTTGGAATTATCTGTTTTTTTTTTTTTTTAAAAAAGAATATAATTGTAAGTTTCCATGTTTGCCATTGCTTTATATTTGGTAATTTTTTAATATCTACAATTGTATTTGGATATGGTTGCAGAGATATTTTTTGTCAACTTTTAATGGTTTTTATAACTTTTATTGGGCCAATGTTACATACCTTTTGGTAGTTTATGAGAAGGGTGAAATTGTTGTTGAATTTGATTTGGGATTTGTCTGAATTAATTTTTTCCATTCACAAAGTCAATAAAAGAGAGGACTGGTTCTGACATTTTATACTTGACTGAATACTACTATAAGACTGAAAATTTTTAGTATGCGTGCTTATTCAGGTGTCATGTAAAGTATTTGTGGATGCAGCCTCATGTTAATGTGCTACTTATATTCTCTCCAATGGCTATGTCTCTTTCTGGTGCGGTTGTTGAAAAAGACTTCTCTTGGTATTTCTACAACTTTTGTGGTGTATTAGTGCCCAGTTCAAAGATGCTTGAGCTCTAAATGTCGGTGGTTCAAGTTTTAAGACTCTAAATGTCAGATTGTTATTTTGTTGTGATAGTCTTTCAAGGAATTTATACTTTCCATATGGCTGATGAACTGATTAGATTGCGATCTTGTTGTGATAGTCTTTCAATGAATTCTATCTTTCAATGAATTCTACTTTCCATTTGGCTGATGAACTGATTCTTATTTGATCATTAGGAAAACAGGTTCATTCACATTTACAAATTTATTGCAGCTGTACAATATCTATTACATTTCTAGCTTCAATGTGGATTTCTTGATTAGAGCTGTTTTTGTTTATTTGTTGTGGCTGACTGGCTGTACGATAGTTCGAGACACCAGATACGAGAGGTTATAGAATTTGTGAAATCTCTCTGGATTGCTGTTAGGAACCTTCTCTTTGTCAAGAAATGGAAATCCAATGTCTCATCTCGTTGTTATTTCCCTTTTGTAAGATGTTAGGCAACCATTATAGTATGATCTCCTCTAATTTATTTAGTTTAGTATCTTTGATCTAACGATAATAATGAATCAATTGTATCTGTTTTAAAATGTTTATTGATTGAAATTTGTGATAACCTTTTGAAATTTGTTTACGTCCTGTATACGGCCACTATTACTGCTGATATTCTCTCCCTTGTCTAAGCAGTGTTGGTGGTGGGCCTATTTATTTCAGTGCCAAGCACCTCACTATACGATTACGTTAGCATGTTAACAACTTTGTATATTGAAGTCCATCGTAGTATCATTGAAAGTTGGATTTATGTGATCTAGCTCGTTATATGTATTCTGATTTATTTATTTATTTTTTATTTCCACTTGTAAATAGATCATTAATTGACTTGAAAAGATTAAAAATAAATAAATCTTGGACCTAAAATTGCTACTAGAACCACTCGTTTAAAACTTACACTTAAGCTCTTAACGCTTTAAGCATTTAAATGCGAGAGATGTGCTTTTTTGTACCAATAGGCTATGAAAGAGATAGAAGATGGGAGAGAGAAGATGACCAAGGTTAGGTGGGGCTTGCCCCTTCACAAGAGAGATAGAAGCAACTTTAGGTTGGGGTGTGCCCCACTATGAGACATGTAGGAGAGAAAAGAGAGCTGTCCAAAAGGGTTGAGAGATTCCTATTTATAGTGTTTCAATGAGGTTAGGGTTTCTTTAGGTTTTTATATGGTTGATCATTTTAGGGATATTGAATTTGCACAATTGATCTTGGTAGATTTGTGGGGTAAGAGATGTGAACTATCAATTCTATAGATTAGCCATTAACATCTTAAGGAAGGTACTAGATCATTTATGCCCCATTTCTTAAACCAATTGTTCGTCAATAGATTAATTATGACAATAATCAATTATAATATTATACATTTCAATTTCATACACAAGCCTTTTTATTTCCTTCCATGTTTGATTTCAAAATCTCCATAAAATCAAACATTTCTAAAACACAATTTCGTAAGCCTAAGCCAACTTGCTTGAGCACACAAATTAGAAAGTAGAAGGGGTGGGGTGTGCCGCCCCAAGTGGGCTCTCATGGGCTCCACCAACTTGCAATAGTGGCTCATGTATATTAATGGCTGCCCATACAATAATATATATATATATATATATATATATATATATATATATATATATATATATATATTAGAAATAAAAAATAGTTATTAATTCCATTTGAATATTTAAAACAATAAAAATTCAATATATCTGGTTTTATAAATTCAAATCATACAAATAAATTACTCAGATATTCAAAAAAATTCAAACAATAATTCTAAAAATCAAATAATATCAAAACAATAATAATTAAATACTTTTGACGGGAATTTGATCCATATGGTCTAAGAATAATAAAACACTAGGGCATTCAACCTTCTACTGTGGATCACGGTTCACACTTACTTTCTCAAACTGATCCAGCGGTTCTCATGATACACAGTCCACATTGCAAGGGCTTGTGATTGGGCCACTAAAATCAACCAGTAGAAAAGGGGACGTAATCCCAATATGTCGATTTTAGGTTCTCATCAATGTCACATAGACCTGATGTAACCACAACTCTATAGCGCATAAAGGTAATTTCTTGCACATACCTATGTGTCACCCTGAAAGGTAGTTCGCTTTCTCGATAAGACTGTCATATGTTGACGTCATGTGATGGTACATGAGTGAGGCTTTGGCCTCCTGTTTCTTAGGATCACCATCATATAAAAGGGTCACACATTCACTTGGTTACTCATCCAAATATACTCCAACCTCATCAAAGGATAACCCGTTTAATCTTTATGTCCAGGTAACATGAGTTTTCTTCAACTGATTGCCTAGCATGCCAAGCTTAGTCTAGTATCAATAAATATCATTTGCTTAATATGATCTACACAGGAGTATATGTTTCACTATATAAAGTGCTTATACAAGTTCTGATATGGCCTTTAATGGACACATAAACAAAATTTCTCCTAAATGTATATCTTAACATGAGAACGATTGGACGTGGGATGTTTTCCAAATGTTGCATCTGTCATGGAGATTCACTTGTTGATACAATAGCAATATGAGATGGTATCTAACTTTAGTACAAAAAGTTAGTATGTATCCTATTTCATTAGCCTCCATGAGATCATAAGCTCCGAGATATTTTCACTTATTGGAGGCTTCACATTTGGAGGCATGCTCCAATTCATGAAGGTATGTTTTAGCCTAGAGCTGGGGTTAAAATTTTAAACTAAAAACGTGTTTCAAATCAAGTAGATCTATAAACACATAAAAATATTGAAAATAAAAATTCCACACACCACAATTTTCCTATCTCTTGCATCCTCCCCTCTCTCTAGAATGCCACCCACCATAGATTTCTTTGGGTCTTCTTCCCTTTCTTTATCTAGCTAAGCAGCTAACTTCGGTTTGTTGATTTCATAAGACTTTTTATCCCCCACTGCTTTTCTTTTTCTCTCTCTAGATCGCCATCCCCCGTAGATTTGGTTTTCCATCCATTTACTATCATAATATATAATTCTTTTTCGAGATCACCATGAATACCGTTGCGATGTCTCTCCTTCTCTCTCTAAAACACCACTTGTATCACAACATTCATAGCGTTAGTCCCCCTCCCGTATAAAGACATGCCCTATCTACCTCATTACCCATGCCCTTTTCCAATTAGCGTTCCCCTCTCTTATGACCACCTTAACCTATTATTGCCTAATGATGTAGAAAATAGTAAGGCCGTCATTATTAAAGGCCCTATGAGAGCATGTAATCAATATCAAATATAGTGGATCAAATAACTTTAGTGGGAGTATGCACCTGATGGACCAAGAGATAATGGTTCAGAGAGATCGAGATAGGCAAATGCTATTTGCCAATATTTTGATTAGGCTTTACGGGCTAGACCAGTCGAGTTGGAAAACCCTTATTATCTGGGCATGAAAATAGAACCGATTAAGGTCTATGGATTATTCCTTGATGAGATCGGAGTTGCCCATTTACTATGTGACCCTAGTGTGTAATAGTTGGCATCTAAAAATGAGGGCTAAAACCTTATCACTAAACTATTGCACGGCATGTGCATATGATAACTATATCGGGAAAGCAATACATAATTGAGGGTACAACATGCACATGTACGAGAGATTACCCCTATACACCATGGACTTATGGTTGTATCCGGTCTAGACGACCATGAGTTCGTCTTCAGGGGAGAACCTGTAATCTATAGACTGAGATTATATCCCCT
This sequence comes from Amborella trichopoda, assembly GCF_054954075.1. Classification (NCBI taxonomy): domain Eukaryota; kingdom Viridiplantae; phylum Streptophyta; class Magnoliopsida; order Amborellales; family Amborellaceae; genus Amborella; species Amborella trichopoda. The sequence continues at coordinate 21,223,332 of NC_142344.1, forward strand.
TGCATGTTGACTGACTTTGATAGCCAAATCATGAACCTCAGCAATGGTATGTGGGTCATAGGAACTGTTTGGTCAGTTTGAGAAAACAAGTGTGGATTATAGTCCATAGTAGAAGATGAAGTATCTCAGAATTAATCAAATTCCTAAACCTAGAACGATCAAATTCCCATTAAATTTTTTTGGTTATATTTATTTTAACAATAATTGATTTTTAGAATGATTATTTGGATTTTTAACTCTCTAGATATTTTATTTTTGTAAAATAAATTGATAGAATTAAGAACAATTCAATTTTCAATATTTAATATTCATAGGAAAAAAAGTGTATTTCACAAATTTTAAAACTACAAAATTGTGTTATAAAAAATTAAATATGCGTGGGGGGCTCACCATTATCTCTTTGGGATTGGTGTCAGGCCCACCCATGATATACATAGGTGCTGGAACGCCTCACTTAAAGAGTGAGCGATCTTTTTATGGACATGTTGTTTTAAGATATGTTTTAAGATATTGAGATCTTGTTTGAGCAAGTCGAATTTAAAACAAGATATACTCAGTGAGTCCTAAGAGATTAGGAACGTTAAAAAGAGATATGAATAATAAAAGAGTTTTTGACTAGTTAAATTGTATCTAGTATTTTCTTTTGTTCTATTTTAATGAAATAAAGGTTTAGTAAACTAAATGATAAAATTCTGCATTATCTTTTGAATCATGGTGACTGATCTTAAGAATGAAAGACTCATATATCTTACCCCACATACTCCTAATAACAATTTAAAAATGGTTATCCCCAAATAAACCTTATCTCTTGAAAATGTTTATAAATGGGGGCTCCTCAATTCTCATTCTCTACACCATAGTTCTCTCTCTCTAACATTCCTATTGAGATGGCATGTCACCATATGGAAGTTCGTCTATTTCTCTCTGCAAGTTCTCAACTCTCTAAAAGATATATAGGGGTACGACCCCATAAGAGAACACAAAAAGTGGGCACGTTCCACTCTATCGTTTTCAAACCTTGAATAAGATAGTCTTTTGCTCTTATATTTTGTGCAGGGGTTTTAGCCAATGCTTTATCATATTGGAAGATATGAGAAAGTCTATTGATCCCATATGTCATTGGAGAAAATAGTACCGATGTGTGGTTTACTAAATCTGGTTGAAGTAATATTTCGACATCTTGTTTTATGGTTTGCCGTATTTTATTTATTATTTACGTAAAACATTGTGTTGGTTTAATTCAATAAAAAATTATAAATAGAGGCAACAAGTGATAACTAAATTATTTATTTATTATTTCGTTTTTAGTTGAATTTATTGTAATTGGATCATTATAAAAGTTCTAGTCAGTAAGAAAAAATAAAAATAAAAATTATATACACTATGTTGGATCACCTTTGTCCAACTTTAGAACTCCCAATTCTTCTTAGATTTCATGAAATGAAGAGCAATGGGTCATCTAAAAAGCAAGGAGCGAGGCTTTCCTCTCTCCTGTAAGGGTGACCCAACTTCTAGCCTATCTTGTTTTTATGCTCAACGGTAAACAGTTTGGGCTTATCGTCAAGTGGAACGACCTTTTCTAGTTCGGCTTGACATTTATACACGGACTGTCTCTATATATACATGTACTCTCTGATCACTCATTTTGAGGGGTGGAAATGCGGGGCTAGAGAGAGAGAGAGAGAGAGGGAGGGGGGGAGAGATAAGCAAGGAAGGGTTTGAGAGAGAGAGTTCACAGAGAGAGAAATAAATAGATATTGGGTTTTAAGCCAAAACAAGAGAGAGAAAGGAAGCGGGAGAGATTGGCTTAGGTAGGAGTTTGGGCTGTGGGGCTGTTCATGGGCTTATGGGGCTGGACCTGAACCATCTTGAAATATGAATAGGAACTCAGTAGCCCGACCGGTACCCAAGCCCGACCCAAAAAACCAGGGGCCCAGCTCAGACTGTTGACACTCCTGATGACTTCAGTTATTCAATCTCCAGGTAAAATTGAAATAAAAAATATCAGACAAAAAAATTATTTGTGCAAAATACAAAAATTAAAAGGGACTTTTACAATTATAATTTTTAAAGGGGATACATGGGTAAATTTCTCTGCAACAATAAATAATTAAACAATCGGCAAAGTATAGAATGAGATCATTTACCTTTGACACAAAGTGATGACAATAATCTTGACTATTGAATGTGAAGTTGGGTGGCTATAATCATTCTACTGACCAAGCTCAAACTTCAAAATAAATTTTTTCAAATTTTGTGATATCAAATTTCACATCAAATGACATAAGGAATTGTGGCCACCTGTTGTATACAATCCCTAAACAATTATCCCCTTTCCAACTAATCTGAGTTGTCTGGAGTGATTTAGCTTAGCTGGGCAGCCAATAAAACATTTATCCTTCTGCTAATGGTTAAGAGTGTAGATCATGTTTCCTTAAAAACGCAAATACAAGGTTATGAAAGTACCATTATTTCCAATAATATCCGAAGAAGTCCCTAAGTAGTTCCAAAGTTAAGTCTCTAATGTGATCGCAACATTTCCATCCCCTAAACATAGTTTATTAGAAGGAGAGCAAAAAACATACATTAGGGATTCTGGGGTACTATCATGTTTTTTTCCTTTAGGGTCTGTTTGGATAGAAGGAAATTAGGAATCTTAGATATTTGAATTCCAAAGAAATCTATGGACTTTCAATATCAAGGATTTTTGTCATGGATTTATCAAATATCTTATTTGGATAAACTATACAAAATTTATGGATTCCTTACAATCACTTCCATATCCATTGTTTGGTAACAAAACTTGATACAATTTCTCTCTCTAATTTTTTTATATACTCTCTCTCTAAAACTCAAAATTTGGGATTAGTGTATCTATAGAAAATTTGAGATAGTTTATCTTTTTATAATTTTGAAATAGTTTCTCTCTTTTGTCTCTATACAATTTGATATACTTTCGCTCTATAAAGTTTAAAATTTTAGATATTTTATCTCTCTAAAACTTAAATTTTGAGATAGTTTTTCTCTAAATTTTTTTGAGATAGTTCCTCACTCTAAAAATTTCATGTACTTTATCTATCTAAAATTTGATATAGTATATCTCTCCAAAATTTTAAAAAACTTTCTCTCTCTAAAAAATAAATTTTGTGATAGTTTATCTCTCCAAAAAGTTTAGAGATAGAAACCAAACTTTTTGAGATAGTTTCTATCTCTAAAATATTTTAGGTAGTTTCTCTCTCTAAAAATTGATATATTTTTATTTTTAAAATTTTAATATATTTTCTCTCTCTAAAATTCCAATTTGAGATTGTTTATCTAAAACTCAAAATTTGAGATCGTTTCTCTCTATAAAAAAACAAGGTATTTCCCTCTCTAATTTTATTTGGCAGTTTCTCTTTCTAGAATTTACAATAATTTCTCTCTAAAAGCTTAATAATACATTCTCTCTCTCTATAATTTTAAGAATACTTTCTCCATCTAAAACTTAAGATTTGATATACTTTCTCTCTTTAAAAATAAAAATATGAGATTGTTTCTCTCTCTAAAAGTTTTGAAATAGTTTATCTCTCTAGAAAATTGAGATAGTTTCTCTCTAAAATTTTGCATGTACTTTCTCTCTCTAAAATATGATAGTTTATATCTAAAACTTAAAATTTGAAATAGTTTCTCTCTCTAAAATTTTGAGAAAATTTATCTCTCTAAAAAAAATTGATACTTTCGTTCTCTAAAATTTTATCATACTTTCTCTCTCTAAAAGATAAATTTTGAGATAGTTAATCTCTCTAAAAAAATTGATACTTTTCTCTCTAAAATTTTAACATACTTTCTCACTCTAAAATTTTAACATAATTTCTCTCTCTAAAAGTTAAAATTTCATATAGTTTCTTTCCCTAAAAATGTTGAGATAGTTTATCTCTTTAAAAATTTTAGGTACTTTCTCTCTCTAAAATTTTCATACCTACCCAATGCTCCTTATGTTTCGGGTTGAGGGAGCCATTGAGTGAAATCCATAGGCCTTGGAAATGCAAAAAAACAGGTTTTGGTGTGGAAATGAAATCATGGAAAAGTAGGCCGTATTTCCATGATTTTGATTTTCCTGATTTTATGTATCCTAGTCATTAAGCAATCCAAACGGTGGATTTTGGCAAAATCCAATATATTAGGAATCCATGACTTAAAATCTATGTACCCAAACATGCCCTTATAGGATCCTGTATGGTAATGTGAATCAAACGGAGCTTTGTGCCATTTTACAAGGTATTACTATATGGAAAAAGTATATACAATGATGCTAATTTATAATGTACAATTACGGATGCCCCTAAAAAATCCATCAGAAAAAGGTGGTTTTAATGCTGAAACCTTTAATTGATCATCTCAACATCGAGATGAATGACTATGAAAAATAAAAAAGATGTTAAGTTTAAAAAATAGTGTATTTTACAACATATTATCTACACCGTCCATTTTCAAGATTTTCATAAATCTACATGATTTTAACCCATTTTAAAATTTAAAATTTTATAATTAAGTAGAAAAATAGATTTTGAGATAATGCTAATAACATTTTAGATCAAAATTATATACCATGATAAAATTTGAAGGGCACTGTACCTCTATACCTACGGAGGCGTCCGTATGCCAACTGCACCCTTACTATATTGTGGGATAAGTAGATTGAGTGTCCTCTTATTGCATGGGGCGATTCATTGAAGAATGGGAAAACACAAGCCCCACACACTTGCAGCAACGAAAACACAAGCATCGCTATCGTTCATTATTATTCCGGATTGCGATCCGTGTGCAATAGAAGCCAGCATTATCAGCCGTCGATAAGCTGCCAAAATGAATGGATCAGATCCTTTCCCGCAAAAACCATTTCAAAAACCAAAACCCGCCATCGCACTACAAATACCACCCCCGCCATGCCCAAGACCTTCACTCAAAATTCCGCTCTGCGCTTTGCGTCTTTACCCCCATTCCTCTCTCTATCTCTGGTTTTTGTATTTGTTCCTCTGCTTTTACCCTAATCCTAATCCATCTCCATGGCTCCCACAAAGCAAACTGCTTGCAAATCAACTGGTGGTAAGGCGCCAAGGAAACAGCTTGCCACTAAGGCTGCTCGCAAATCAGCTCCTGCAACTGGTGGTGTGAAGAAACCTCACAGGTTCAGGCCTAGTACTGTTGCACTTAGGGAGATCAGAAAGTACCAGAAAAGCACGGAGCTTTTGATCAGGAAGCTCCCCTTCCAGAGGCTAGTTCGCGAGATTGCTTAGGATTTCGAGACGGATCTGAGGTTTCAGAGCAGTGCTGTTGCTGCTTTGCAAGAGGTTGCTGAGGCTTACTTGGTTGGGCTCTTTGAGGACACCAACCTTTGTGCTATTCACGCAAAGAGGGTCACCATTATGCCCAAGGATATTCAATTCGCTCGTAGGATTAGGGGTGAGAGGGCCTGATTGCTCTATGCTTCACTGGATCTAGTTATGTTTTGTGCTTCCATCTGGGGTTTATCCTTGGAGTTATGATTTTGTGACTGGATCTAGGGTTTTTTCTCTGCAAATGATGTGATTTCACATCACTGATAGGCTTGACTAATATGTCAAACGATCCTTAGGTTTGGTTCTTCTATGTTCTGTATCTACTGTTTTGTAACCTCTTTCTCATCGGTTTTTGTATTGGATCATTGTTACTAATTGCGATATATAAAACGCGATGAAGTTTATTTTCCAGGCTTTGTTTATTATTGTTGCTTAAAAGATTTCAAAATTATATTTTTCATTATTTTTAGGGTTTCGTAATTAGCTGGTCCATTTTACCGGTTGCTTAGATCATGGGGAGAGAGAGAGAGAGAGAGAGAGAGAGAGAGGCGCTCGGATAATGTTTTTTTTTTATTGCGCTATTTGTATTTCGATTGCGGTTTGGTCGAGGGCGCCGCGCCTTTGCGTAGTTTCTAATTTATTTATTTGAGTTCCTGGAGATGGCTTTCTATTAGCCAGCCTACTCATGCTATACATATGCGGGCTCTCTCTTAAACTATTCTAGAAAGGGTTCAATTGGCATATGGATGTATTCGTAGTTGTAGAGGTAAAGTGCACTTTCAAATTTTATCATTGTATATAATTTTGATATAAAATGTTTTTAGGATTATCTAAAAATCTATTTTTATATTTTATTATAAAAATTTAAATTTCTAAAATGGCTAAAATCAATTAAATCTATAAATTTATGAAAATCTTGAAAATGGATGATGTAGATAATATGTTGTAAGATGTACTATATTTTTTAGATTTTAAATATTTTTATTTTTCATGGTCATATATCTCGATCAATCAAAGGAATTTTTAGCATTAAAACTACATTTTCCAATGAATTTTTGAAGTGCATATGAAGTTCTACATTATAAGGTTGTATCTTTATATAAACTTTTTCCTTTTAGAAATGGATTTTCAATCTAAAATTTTGAGGGATTCATGATCTTAGGTTAAAATAATCATGAACATGAAAAAATAAAATAAAAATTTTGCTATTGAAAATGTGTTTTCCTTTTTAAATTTTCTACATTGTATTAACTTTGGGAGTTTTTTACAATGTCCATCTTTACCCGCTGAGTCGTGACTAACTTTTCCATTTGTAAATGGATGTTGATTTAGTTCGTGGACTGTTTTGTAATTTGTAAAAGAATAGGGCACCTATTCTGTAATTTACCCAACATTATCCATTAGGCTCAAATCCTAAAACACACTCTCTCACTCCCTCCCTCCTCCCTCCTCCTCCTATTGAAAATTTGTAACAAACTGGGGCGTTTTCTACGTTAGTCATTCTCCCTGCAAATGTATTAGGGGGTTTCGCCGCTTGTTCTTTGGATCCTCAAAGTTTTCGATTTAGTTCAGGGACTGTTTTTGTAATTTGTAAAAGAATATAGCCTCCTATTTTGTAATTTACCCAACATTATCCGCTGGGCTCAAAAGCTGAAACACACGCTCCCTCTCACTCCCTCCCTCCCTCCTTCCTAGCCCTGTTGAAAATTTGAAACAAACTGGGGCGTTTTCTACGTTAGTCATTCTCTCTGCAAATGTATAGGGGGTTTCGCCGCTTATTCTTTGAATCCTCAAATTTTGCTTCCTTTGATGTTTTTTGTGGGGCCATCTTGGCCGTTATAACTGCTATCCCTGACTGAGGAGCTCCTCTGTTCAGTAATTAGAATGATTTCCACTGCCCTAAGTGTTAATCTCGGTGGCTCTATCGATGTTTTTCGGTGTACTCGAACTTCTTGGTCCATATCTAGAGCTTCACTGAATTTGCCTGGTGTTTCCCTCTCTCGTCAAAAGTTTTCTTCAACTTCTTTAAGTAAAAAATCAGATGTTGTGTTGCTTCAAAATAAGCTTCAGACTCGTTTAACTCCACTAACACCTGTAGAGCTAGATAGTCTTAGGGTTTTGGAGTGGCACAAGCTCTGTGACTGCGTAGCTGCCTTTGCAGGTACCATTTATGGCAAAGTATTGCTCAAGGTCCTCCCTTCTCTCTCTTATCTTTCTATCTTTTGCTCTATCTATTCTTTTGCTATATGAGGTCTCTTATGTACAGTTAAAGTGATTGTTCTGTTATTTGTATTGTTCTGTTAGGATTTGCTTTTCAAGTTGAATGTAAGCTACGAGGAGAGTCTTGCACTCCAATCGGAGACTAATGCTGCAGTTGAAATGTTGAAGTTTGGTGTTGGTGGTATGGATTTCAGCACGCTTGATGTTGTGGAGGTAAACCTGTGAAATCTGTCAGATGTTTACAATGTGAAATTGTTAAACTTTGAAAACTGTTGTGGAGATTTACAAATTGGTATATCTGCATTTGCTTTTTTGTTTTTTTTTGTTTTGTTTTTGTTTTTGTGAAATTGTTAACTTTGAAAAGTGGGGGTTAGTGGTGTTCTAAATGACTTTCTAGGGTCAGACTTTTTCAAAACTCTCTCTCTATCTCTCTCTCTCTTGTCTCTTGCAATTATGATTGTGCTTGTAGGGCAAATGGATTATGTGTAGTTATTGTTGATTTATGGGAGCCAATTCTTTTTGAAGCAAATTTCATTTTTTTTACGTGATTGTTTAAGGGATATAGTGTTTGTGAATAGTTTATGAGAAAATGTTAGTCTGATTGGTTCGTAGATATGCAGTGTTTTTGGAGGAATCTTTCACACTGTTTTGTTTTTGTTCTTCTTGGCATTATTGGTTTGATAGTTTCTCGTGAAACTTCGGGGTACAGTGGAACAGAATATGATATACACTATATACTGTATGATATTGGTGGCCTAATAACGTATGCAGATATACCAATTTGGATGTTTCATATTTTTTTCCCCTGTTTCTTGTTCCAGTACTTTAAGGAAGCCTATTATTCAAGTGTGTTTTAGGTGTCTTTTTGGGCACTCTCAAGTGATTGAAAGTAGTGAACCTGTATATTTCAGTTTTTGCTTCCAGTTTCACAAGCTCTAAAATTTGCAGTGCATATCACAAAAAGCTTCGACATCTCCAAGTTTGGAGCAAACTGTCTCTCATGCCTGCACTTCATTCTCATATGCTGCTCTGAGTTCTCAATGGAAACCTAGCATGACTAGCTACATACTTATCCATTGAAGTATTGGACTATTAAATGCCACCCATAAAATATTCCTCCTGAAATTTCTTTTGCCCTAGCATTGCCACTTGTCTGACCTTGACATAAAATCATTAAGTTGGAATTGTTGCATTTGTATATTCTCTTATTTACTGGTCCATGCATCACTTGCTATGCTTCATCAATTTTAATTTTTGGACAACACATGAGCCCTATCTTTTTTTGTCAGGGTTGTTTTTTTTCAACCATGAGGAATATGAACTTGGCATTGTGGAATATGGACGTTTATGTGTCTCTAAACTCTTTTTTCTTGGTAGTGGTATACTTCAAAATTCATTGCTGTTGATGTTCTTTGCATTTAATGAAGTTATGGGCTTCCAGTTGTGACTTCTGTTATTACATGCGTCTGTTTTTGGTGATTTTGCATGTTAATTACTTTTTACAAAGGAATCTTTTTTTGACTGGTATTTTGGCAGAGCAGTGCTTGTTGTCTTTAAAGATCAATACTTGCATTCAGTTGTTTGCTTAAAGAATCAAACTAAATTGTGGGCTAATAGAACGTGAGTTGAATTTAAGTAAAATATAATATATTTTGTGCTTCTCCTGAATGTTGTCTATTAGTCTTTGTCTGGACCATTAACTGGTGGCCTGTTCAATTTAATGGAGTACTTCCCTGGATTTGGTAGAAGTTTCGCAAGTATTTGAAAATAAATTTCATTATAATCATCATTTTCCTATGAAATGATGAATGTGTTTCATAGAAGTGCGACCCAATCATTGTGATATTGTCCTGTGTTTGGTGGTTTGCACCTCTGGCTGGCTCCACTCTCTATTGATGTCTATCCTTTCATTTGTTTACAATAACCTGATGGACTATGGTTCTGTAATCGTGGACTATATTATACTTGCTCATAACTGAAACTAGCAAGCAGTCTGATTGCACCATGCTCCATGCATGGGTGGTGAAACTTGGAGAGAGCGATAGAAAGACAATCCAAAATTTAAGGATCTTTTGCAAATAGTAATTATTTAGTTAAAGTGTTAACTTATTGCCGATTTTTGAGAGTTGTAACTTTCAAATATCACTTGTGACCGACAATTCCTTTATCTTACCTGTAGCTCAAAATCTCGTTTTCACCCTTTTGTCCTCAAAGTAGTGAAAAATCATAGGTTTATTCCACATTGCACTCAACACATTATAGATACCATCCTTATATTACTTCTATTTCACTTGTTGAAGGTGGAGTCTGCAATTGATAGTGCCTCAAGGGGTTCCATTGTCAATGGACATGAAGCAATGGCTCTGGTGAACCTACTTCGGTTCTCTAGTTCATTGCAAGTCTGTATAAAAGCAGCTATAAAAGAAGATATAGAATGGTACAGGCGGTTTATGCCGCTTTCAGATTTGGTAATTTTCTATTCAAGCGTTTTAGATGCTGACCATGTTTTCTGGGAAGTACACTTCCAGTGGGCTAATAGAAATCATATTTTGATGTTTACTATTACTTTTATTTTCTTTAACAATTAGCCCATCGTGTTCATCTCTATTCAGAGAAATGGACTGTGACAAAGAGATTGTGGGAGCCAACATTGGGATCATGTTCGTCTCAATGGCTCCCACTCCCTCAGCCTCAGCTTTTATCATTACACTGAACAGTGATAATCCAATTGGACTGTGGTCTCCATAGTCCATCGGGTTATAATGTACTTTCCATTCTTTCTTTATGTTGTACTTTACCTTCTATTAGTTCAGATTGTCTTTTTTATTTTGTTGTGTGGTGCCTGCAGATCAATGAGATGGTCATAAATCAGGACTTTGTTAAGTTTGTGCTGCAGGTGGTAGATGAAGATGGCAATGTCAAGGATTCTGCAGTATGTTCCTATACACTTGGTGCTTATTATCTTAACAGTGCCTTGCGGTGAAAAATTGCAATTGTTATATTCTTTCAAGCCATAAGTAACTCCTAATGCATACACATGGTCTAAGTGCTGTAGGTTCTGATGGGGCTTTTTTTTCAGCTGGTGTAAAGTGGTGTGTATCGTAACACTAGTGGTTTATACGTATGAGTTGTAACTGGATACATGTGTTATATTACAACATAAGCTTGAAGTAGGACACTTGGCTTGGAGGTTTGGGCATAACGGGGCAGAACTGAGCATCTTAGGCTTGAATCCCATCAGTAGGCTGCTCAAAATTAAAAAGGGGAAAGTATAGAATAAGACTGTTTACCTTTAGTACAAAAATGTCACAATCACCCTAAGCCGTCATGTGAAATTATGTGGCTAACAATGTACCATGGATTTGCCCTCTAAATCCAAGAATGTTTTTTTTTCTCGGACTTAGTGTGCTGAAAGGACATGCTCCAGCCTTATGATTTTACATCTGGAGGTATTTGTGACCTTAGTGTTCAAAAGCCGACGATCTTGGATATAATCCCAATAATAAATATTACAACATTACTTTGATTATTGCATGAAAACGAAATACTAATTACTGGATTATTACCATTATCTACTGAATTACTAATATGGCAATATACTTTAGTTAAGTAATAATCATGCATGACCTATACTGTTGAACAATCAATTAGCGCAAGTAGTTTTTGCTTTCAGCAGTTATTTTAAAAATTTTAGTATTTTCAAGCGAAAGTTATTGAATTGGCTTGCCAAGTCACTAAACAACTTGGTTTTGATCATGAGTGAGTCCCATCTCCTAAGTTCTGCTGGATGTTGAAGCATGCTTTTTACTTTTGTGATGGAATTTTGTTTGTGGATGGCTGTTTTTAAATATTGCTGTGTTATACTTTTTATTGGTTGGTTAGTTTTTTATCTTTCTCATTATTCTCCACTTACATTATTTAAAAAGACGTCTGAAGTGAGTCTTCTTCTTGAAGTGCCCTTGGTTTTCAAACCAACGTAGGCTGCAAAACAAATCTAATTCATGGCTTTATATTCGTCTAACTTCTGTTTAATTGTTGCCCTACTTGTTGGAATCCGTAACTTTTTTGATGTTTTGTTGGTTTAGCCTTATTTCTTGATTGGTCTATTCTCAACTATCTGCTTGGTTATCCTTGTTTTATTTAATAGTTTAGTAGTCTCTTTTTTAATAGTTTAATATTCTCTTTTATGTTCTCAGTCTGATTGGTTAGGATACTATAGAATACAATGAAGTCTCCTCGTAGTTTGTCTCCTTTACTCTTCCTTTTTCCACGGTGGCTTTTCTAATTTGCACTAGAATCTTCTTAACTTGATTTCATATTTTGTATAAAATCTTTTATCCAAACACTTGCCATGGTATTTTGGTTTGCGGAAAATGGAATTCCTAGATGAATTATATCCTTGTTGTTCCTTATTTGGATTTGAGTTCACTTAAGGAGTTCTGACCTGATGCCCTTTTTTAGTAAATTTGCAATCACACTCAGAGAGGAAATTTAAATTAATATAGAATCAAAGTTTATGTTCTAGTTAATACTGCTTCTTGAAAAGTTTCTAGAGTCAATTCTGGGGCCTAATCCATGACATGGCGATGGCATTAAATTCAATCTACCAAGTGGGCAGTTTTGCTATGGAATTCCGATCATGCGTTCTTGGAAAGGGGATCTTGCTCCTCTGCGATTATTGAATTTTGGAATCTCAGTCCTTCCTATTTGGGATTGAGGTCCTAAGGTACACAATATTTAGGTTTCCTAACGTCATAGTTTAGTATAGCAGTGAAGTATAATTTAGTACAGTATAGCAGTATGGTTTGATATATTAGTAAGTATAGTAATGCAATATTGTTTAGCACTATGGTATAGTATAGTAGCATATACCATATACAATAGTATATACTATATAGGTGTATACAATAGATTTGAATAAAATAGCACAGTAGAATATAGTATATAACATAGTATTGCTATATGGTGTACTGGTATGTATTGTATACTAGTGTGGTATATTATAGTATTAGTACTACACTAATTAATTGTTCTTAGGGGCCTTGATTTTCAACTAGATGGTGCTTGGTCTTGTGTAATTTATCATTCAATCAGGATTAGCTTTGGATTGAGGTCTTTCACATACTCAAATTGAGATCCTGGGATTTTAAGGTGTGCAGACGACAATCCCTACCTTAGGGAGCTTTTTTCTTGTCACAATCCCGTGGTCCTGATGTTGGTCGTAATCCTGGATTTGGTTCGTTCCCGAATCCATAAACTATGGTTTGGACCATATTTGTTGGCGTCGGTACCAGGGGATTGTGGAAGGCTAGAAGATCCCTATGGTAAGGAGAGATACATAGAATACATATGTTATGGATCAGGATCCCCAAGTGTTAGGGATCTCAATCCGAACCTTTTCGGATCTTGATCATGACCTTCTAAACTTTTAGGGATCTTGCTCGCAATTTTATGGAGTACATATTGTCTATGGCTGCATATACTCTTTAAAGTAGGAATCTCAAGCAATGCAATTAATTAGAAGTTAGTTGCATTGTTAGTTAGCTAGCTATAAATTAAGCAAATTATCAATTTGCTCGTTATCTTGGTCTTTGAGGTGGGGATTGAGATCCATAACAATGGGGATCGATGTCCCTCTAACCATTTGCAGCCATAAACAGCAAAATGTCTCAAATAGGCAGCACTTTGCATTTCATGACCATAGTCGATGGGATACTTCTATCAAATTCGTTTTTAGAATCTCCTCTAGCAAAGTTTTTTCGTGAGTATTGCAAGGTCTCTGCCCTTGGGCTTTGTACCTCCCACCCTATGTGAATATCTCTAGATCATGCCCATTAGAGAGGGCCCCTGATGCCAGATTGAACCCTATGCAAGTGTGATATTTCTTGTAAGTTGTATCTAAAGTTACATTAGATAATTAGGGTCTGTCTTGGTGTACTCATGGTGAATATTGTGATCCCATAACTCAATTCCATGCCACTCACAAGATCGTCGATATTTGTGTGCTAAGCTGCTTTTCTAGTTGGGGTCCAAATGGCATAAACCCAGCCCTGTTGACCATAGGTGGAAATGCTGTTATATTGCTGTCCAAACAACTATGTGGCATCCCAAAGAGGCCCTTAGGGCGTACTTGATCAACTCTGGTCATCTTCCTACATCTATTCCATTATGTGTGTTATCCTTGAGGCATGAGCTATCTGTTTTCCTTTTGGCGATACTTTCATTTTTCAGTTTGTTTTCTTTGGCTTGTATTACTGCTGAGTATTATTGCTTTAGTTGGGATAGTTTGTTTCAAATAACTGTATGCATTCTGTGATTGGATTGAGGATTTATTTCCTCTATTTACCATTTGATGGTAATTGGCCTAACTTCTTGGTAACGGTATGAGAGAGTTTTTTCTTTCTTTACTTTAAAGACATTGCTTTTGTTATGTTTTTATCTCTAATATAATTGCTTTTCTTTTAGTTCAGAGTTCGGATTTGAGGCGGTCTCGTAATCAAGTGCGTTTGCTTGAGAGAAAGGTAGACATCGCACTTGCATTTGTTATAAGGGTGCGGTTTGTATTGAACCTAGGCTCTAAACAATCAAATCAGAGCCTATCTTCAATTCGTGTCGAGAAATGTGGTTTTAATACTGGAAATCTTTGTGATAGCGTTAAAATTTATTTTCATATTTATTCATAAAGTTTAAAGCTTAAAAAATAAGTGTAGATCAACAGATCTATGAAAACTTGAAAATCTTGAAAATTGACGGTCCAAAAATGCGTTACTAAATACACAATTTTCAAAACTTGAAATGTATTGTACATCCATCTTGATGTCGAGATTATCAATTTGAGTATATTTAGGCATCAAAATAACATTTTTTCGTGAAATTTTTGTGGTAGGCTCCAATTTGATTGTTTAGAGCCTAGGCTCTAAATAAACTTTCCCTTGTTATAATGGGACTTTTTTTTGTGATGTATAGACTAGCTCCATTTTGGTGATTGATTATCTGAATTTTCGGATAAGGCTTGGCATTTACTCTGCCCTTTTCTGTACTTGAGTCTGCATGGGAGCTTCATTGCCACAAGTATTAAGGAGTCATTTTTAGGCCATCGCTCTGGTTTAAATGTTCTTATTGTTAATCTTAACTTTGTCTAACTAATTTACAGCAATGATGTTTGGTTAAAAATGGCAACAGCATTTATCATTAGTAACTCTTGTTGCTTTAATTAATTTGTCTAATATTTATCTGTTCAGTTACATGAGCTGATGGACACTCTTTTGAGGAATGAAATGAATGGAGCATCGTCTCGGGTAACTCAACTTTGGAAGCTTATTGGTGTTTGGTTGACTCCTTATTCTTTTGGCCACTATGACTATTGTTATTTCATATTTTAGGAAATGATTAATATTGACGGAAGATGGTGCATAAAGGGCAATATCAATCAGCCGACCAGTTTCCAGGGACTCCTTTTGTCACTGTAAGAACTTAATATGCCTCTGTATTCTAGTGGTTTTCATTTCCTTTGATATTGTAAACAAGGATATCATTTAGAAATTATGATCTCTAATCCATTCTTTATCCCTCTTCACTAGTTGCAATATCCCTATCGAATGAGAATACTGTAATGAACTGACATGAAATTGGAATACCATGTCCTACTGGCTCAAAGTTTGTTTGATAAAATATTATATGCTTCTGAGTCTGACTTTTGTAGTTGTGATTTGCTTTGGAAGTTTCAGCCTTCGTTTGTATTCCATTTATGCCTGTCCCAGTTTTGAAATTCCCACTGCTGTTTTCAGTGGTTCAGGTGCTGATAGCTATCTGGAGCCAATCTCAGCTATTCCTTTAAATGATGATTTGGCTCAAGCAAAAGCATTGGTAGTAAAGGCTGAGCAAGAAGTGCTTTCCAAGATATCTGAAAAGGTTGACAAGGAAATACTACACACAAAGGCTCATAAATAATCACACACATACATAGGGTTTTTCTAACATTTAGATGGTCCCTAATCAATGAATGAATTCTAGAGAGGTATGTAAACGGAATAGTGACTGCCGACCCCTAATAATTGGGATAAGGCTTGGATGCTGATGATGATAATGTAAATGGAATAGTGACATAAAGTACTACTGATTTTGACATTCTAGACTACTTAAATGGGCAGTCTGGTCTTTTTTCCCCCCTAATAGGTTTCAAAATCTCCCTTCACCACCCATCACAACCTTTCTTTCTCCTCGCCATCTTCACTACCATAACGCCCTTGATAGCTGGGTGTCGGACTGGAAGATGAAGGAGCTGTGGCCCTCCTATGCAAGAGAAGGGTGCAATGTAAGAGGGGGCAGAGCTAGGCTTTCCATGGCCATGGATGAAGCAAATTTGCCCCTCCATGGCCAGGAGGGCTGGCCAAGCTCCTTCTCAGTATGAATGGGGCAGATCCATTCCCTAAATGAAAGGGTTGATCTGCCTTATCCGTGCTCAGATGGCATTCTGCCATGCCGGGGTGTGTCCACCTCATCCATGACCTCAAAGGAGCTAGCGTTCTGCCCTTCTTTAGCATAGGAGTTGCGGATTGCATGTACATATACATTTGGGTTTGCTAAAATCTGCATGTCTCCAATATTAATGGATGAACTTTAGTGACTATCTGTGTTTGTGCATGTGCATGTGTGCACCTAAAATTAGAATACTAGATTAGTAGCATACAGGGAAAACCAGTGCGGCTCCTATGAAAGGATGATTAACACAATCTAGAAGTGGTCCAAGTTTATTTTCCTAAAAATAATATAAACTATAGAATGGTCTAGCCGGAAAGAAAAACTTATATGGGAAAATATTAGTAATGATGGTCTCCCCTCTTCAAAAGCCACTTTTGAAATATGAAGAACCCAAAAAAGCTACTAGTAGGCTCCAAATCATTCTCCTCCAAATAAGATTTCATTTGGAACTCTGAAAAACCCGTAGCCCCTCGATTCGTTGTCCACTCAAATGGACGGTCCATATTTTTTTTTTTGGAAGGGTCGGTGCTGGGGTTGAAGGGTTTGAGGTTTCCTTACTCGGTATCTTTTGGTGTTTGGAGGATACTGTTTTTTGGAATGAAGAAGAATGATTTGGGTTCCTTGTTTCCTCACACAACTCGAGCTGGAGAACCAATTTTTGGCCTCTGGAAGGGAGAGGGGGGGGGGGGGGGGGGGGGGGGGGGGGGGCTGCACCACTACTTCCCATTTATGAATGATAATTTGCAAATTAGGAAAAAAATCCCCCAGTAGTTCTTTTCATTTGATTATTGATTCTTTTGTCCTTTACAGATGAGACATGGTTTGGATGGCATTCGGAGTTTGCTAGAAAGCATCATACTGCTTGATGCGGTAGGTAGCAATACATTATTTCATGTTCCTTGACATCATCACCTTGGCATATCAATTACCCAAAAGAAAAATCTTGCCAAGCCATTTTTATTGGTTCAATGTTAATGATGCAACATGATGAAATACAAAATAGTGAAGCTACTATCATTTACAGATGTTGAATTGCAACTGCCTACTTTATGGTGTTGGTTTCTCATCATTGATCTTCTTGTTATTTGGGCTTGCTTTTATGTCCTGAAATTTCCATGGAGTTTTTATACTGTAAAATTTACAGTTTTTTTGGCACACAAGATGTAACCGTCATATTATTTTAGGTGTCACACCTGCATCCCATGGTTGCTGGTCGCATTCTTTGGTAATGTGGTATTATTATGGAGTTAAGTGCAGCGGATTCTTAGTACCCACTTCACTTGCTTTGATTCCTTAACTGTTGACCATCCATGCTGCAGATGATGGGGATCTATGATTGTCTTGTTGTTTGATCAGTTTGTTTAACTGGAAAGCGATCAAGTGGTTCTTTCCTGACCATGATGAGGCTATAAAGCCTTGTTGTTTTAAAGTTTCCTCCAAAGTTTTTTAAAGTTTATTTGGAAACCATGTCAAGTTGCCTATTTCATGTGTTATTTGGAAACCATGACAATTTGACATCATTCAGGTTTCTTTTCCTCATTTTTCTCTTTGGTGGGGTCTCTAATGTAACATTGTGCTTATCACTAGTGTTCTTTGCTTGAGAGTTGAAACTTTGCAATCATTAGTCCTGGTCCAAATCTTATTTATCTTGGTTGTCCTCAAGTTCTTCAATACTCATTTGTTTCTCAATCATTTCTCTTAAAACTGCTTGAGCTTTCCACTATCTAGATCCTCTTCATGCTACCGTATTATAACCTTGTGGTGCGAGATATTTGTCTCATGGGTTTGCATACTGTGTTTATGTAATAGTAATAAGAAAGAAATCATGTTCTTTTTCTGACGCCCATCTTGCCCCTTGACTATTGCATTTCTAGGAGGGGTCTTGTATTTATAGGTTGTTTTTCTTGTGAGTTGATTTCATAAATGTGTTTTCTAGTGCTGATGGCACATGAAGGGGCCGTTTGATAATGAAAAAGGAGTGAAAATGGTGAGTTTTCCAAGCTTTTCCTAGTGTTTATGGATTTCGACCTTTTGTTTGGGTAAAAGCTTGTCCAAAAATTTTCCTTATCTTTCCCATCATTAGGAAAGGCAAGGAAAGCCATAGACCACCTCGGGGGGGTGTTTGAGGCTCTTGGAAAGATGGGGAAGCCCTACTTTAGTCGCCCAATCTTTCTTCTTCACTCTATTCTTTGCTAAAGCCCTTCTCTCTTGCTCTCTATCTATCTCTCTAATGCAAGGAGGATGGGAAAGAAATTAAATAAATTAGGAAACTAAAAATTTAAATATAAGGGATGTGATATTATACCTTCTCTTAAGGTCTACAAGGGAGTTTACCCCAAAAGATCTCTTCACAAGATCCAAAATAAACTCTTCTTCTCTTTCTTACTAGTCTAATAATTACATATTTATAAAAGAAAAGAAATCGAAAATCTAAGTTGTTTCCTTTGGCACACTACTCGAATCCTAACCAATGTTTTAAAAAACGGTCTGCCTGGCGCCTAGGTGACTTGGACCAAAAATTTACCCGCCTAGACCTAGGCAGCCCTACACAGGCGGATGTACCTGGGAAGGAGCCCAAGGCGGATGTACTTGGGTGGGCGTCCAGGGACGTGAGGCATTTCTCAGTTTTTAAAAACTAAGGGGCGCCCAAGGTTCTGGGCGCCCGCCTGGGCGCTAGGAGCTAGGCAGGCTGCCTAGCGTTGTTTGAAACCTTGATCTTAACCCCTCATCTTTCAAAAAAAAAAAAACGTGCAATTCTACCCTTCAAATATTGGCAACAAAAAAAGACAAAAATAACCCTAAATAAAACTAGAAACCCAATATAACCCCACAAGTGAAAACCAAAAAATAGTAAATTACACTGATCACTGGAAAACCTTTACATTGATCATCTTGGCTTGAAAATTACGTTTGAAAAAAAAAACCAGATTTCAAGCTCTAACAATAGTGCGTATTGTAATAAATTATTTAGTATGTCCATTTCGCCCTAAATATAAGTTTTCAAAGATCCGCAAGATCTGTACCAGTTTTTGAGTTTCAAATTTTATTGTCGGTTTTGAAATTTGAGTTTTCTAGGACTTAGATCTCACCCTCTAAAAATTGGATGGTTTCTATTCAATATTGAAGCATTTTTTCAAGTGCGTAGAGTGTGTAATTAGGAATTTTTTTATTGAGGTTAATCTATATGTTAAAAAGGGGTTATATCCCAAAATTTGGGGTCATAAAACTAATCCTCGGTGAGGTTTTACCTGCGGCAGTAAATGGACAGTATACCACTGAGGGAGTAGAATATCTTTTGGCTAATGGAAATAGTGTTTAGTTAGCATTCCTTTTTAATGTTTGGGATATTTTTCTTGTTAACAGGTATTAGTATGATGATTTCTGCATTTTGTTTTGGGAATTAATATGATGATTTCTGCAAGTGCTTAAAGATGCTTCATTCTTTAATAAATTTCTGCTAATCCTTTTGTCTTTTTGAAATATAGATCACAGCTCGGGCAAAGTACAGTCTTGCATTTGGAGGGACATGTCCTGATTTGTTTTGCATGGAATCCAAGGGTGACTGTTCTGAAAGTTTTCCCCAAGATGGTATTAGTGGGACTTCTTCTTCCTATTCTTATGGAAGAGAGTGGACAATCCATTTGCGGGAAGCCTATCATCCTCTTTTGCTGCATCAACACCAGGAGTCAATAAAAAATGCAAAGAAGGATGTCAATGAAGCTGCTGGTGTGAGTACCGTTTGAGGTTTTCTCTAAAGCTGCCGTGGCATTATCCCTAGCATCTGTGAAATAATTGAAATTGTTGAGAATACTGATATCCGTAGTTCCATGAATATCTTGGATGGAGTTCTGGGCCAAGAAATCCTTATAAATGGTTGAAACACATATCTTCTAATTCTTTCAAGTTTCAACAATGCATTCTCATCACATATCCAGCTTATTGACTCTTTATGTGGACAAAATGAGTTGACAAATCCTTTTAGATGTTGTGTTGCTTAGTTTCAACTGATAAACTCAACTATATAATGGGTTATACCAGTCATTCTAGTAGCAAAAAGAGACCTCGGTTGTCAAAGAAAAGTATAAGAGTCCTTGAGGGTTGTGCAGAGATGTCCTAAGAATTTAATTGACATGCTTACATCTGTAGCAAGAGAGAAGGCTATAATAATTTAGGCAAATTTTTGAAAGTATTGCTTGTTATCTTGGCTATTATATGAACTAATCTCACAAGGTGCATTTTGTAGATTGTTGCTAAGGCTTCAGCTAAAGGGTGTGCATTTTATCTATTTAACATTTGTTTGATGATAGTATATTTGTTGCTAATAAATTATTGAGGAGATCCCTTTTGGAATTTTACATGGCTGTTATGGTTTAGAGGTCCACTTGTTTATGTTGACACTATCTTTGTATTTATTTATTTATTTATTTTTTGGGTAGATCAGTAGGGAAGGGGTTCCCTACCCGTGATAGGAATGGAACTCAAGAAGTCATGTTGTGGCATCCGCCACCTTGACCACCTATGCTTGGAGTCAATTCCTTCATTTGAGTTGTTTAGCTGTAGCAATACCATCTTTGTATTTTTGTTTATTAGTTTTAAAGTTTGTGTTTACTTTTTCTTTTACTTTCTTACTTTTAGTTGTTGCACAGTCGTCTCAAGTTAAACCTGCAGCAACAACTGTAAGATCATTTATGGTCAAAGTTGGCTCGTTGGGCATCTAGGTGGTTCCCTACGAAGAGGTGAGGCAGGTGAACCCTACATTGGATGGGGCTGCTGTGTATGGGAAACTGTAGGTGCCTTCCTGCACTCTATGCCTATGGGAGGAAATAGGCCCTTCATCAAGGTTGTCCTAACCATTTATGGTTTAGGGGTTTTTGGTCGTTTCACAAAGTAACAGGGGAAATTTTTACTTCTAAGTCTTGAATAACAAGCCTTTTTAACATTTGAATCATTTTGTCAATGATGCCAATCATAATATTGTATGTTTCATGTAATACCATTGTATTGTAGCAGTCAGAGGCTTATTATATCATATATTGAAGTGATGCTATGCTAATAATATTGTCTTTCCTATGTACTCTCCTTTTACATAATTTCTGTTAAGTATGTCATGCCTAGAATCTCAGGACCTTTGTGGATCTTTGAGGTCATGAGGACCCCAAATTCCTTGGGGCTGCCTGGATCTTTTGACTAGTTTGATTGAAATCCTCATTTAATTTTCTGAGTTACATTTCAATAGGTTATCAATACTTTCTTGTGCTCATCGTGCAAACTGCTGGTTATTCGTTTTTATTATTAAATTTTATGTTACTACACTTTTTGGACATTGAATCCATTTTGGACTTGACTGGAGTGGTTATCAATTTCCTTTGGTTGATCCAGAGGTAATATTTTCAAAGATAGCCTCTTAATCTCTCTTGGATCAATAAAGTGATGCAGCCCATTTCCACGTTTGGTATCGTCACTGTTCTCAACCATATTTCAATTTTTCTGTGAAGAAAGAAAGATATCTTTTAGTTGAATGGTCTATTCTTTAAATTGTTTGCTACAATTGATAAGGTTTATTCATATGATATTGATGATGCAGAGTTTCATGTTAATATGTGTTATTGCTGTCATTGACATATGTGAGAATTTTCTTTTTGAGTTATTGCTTCCTAGAATGCTTGGCTGGTTGTTCATGCTAATAAATTGACACTGATACTTAGGAACTTAGGCGGAGAAGATTTCAGAGTGAGAAGATAACATCCCAGGAGAATTTGGATGATCTTCTTAGGTCCCTAAAATCACGGGTAGCTTATCTGTTCTGGTTCTTCATGGATTTTCATTCTTGTACTAAGTTACTACATAATAGTATCTTTTATTTAGACTTGAAAGACTCTATGTGGAAAACCGTGGTAAAACATTGAACCTATACTACAAGATGATTTGGTTTTGTTCTGTACCATTTCAGGTCACTGAATTAGAAGCTGCTCATCCTATCCCTGTTGATTTTCTCGTATACAAAGAAACCAAAGTTCTGGTCATAACAGGCCCTAATACAGGAGGGAAAACTATTAGTTTAAAGACGATTGGTCTAGCTTCACTAATGGCAAAAGCAGGTTAATTCGTATGCTCTTGCTTTATGCTTTTTGACATGACTTAAAATTGTTATATTGTTATCATACAGCAAAATGTGATTTATGTACTGGGTTGTGAATGTATCCTGTGTTATTTTCCAAACTTTTGTGGAGTTACTCACTGATGACTATATTCAGTGAGACTGACATATGCACTATAGGATCCTCACGTTTGGACCCTGGCCCAATTTCAGAGGAATATGGACAAAAGAGTAAACTTCTGTACTTAAAAAGACTTGAACACACTGTAACAATATCACTTACACTTATTTAACTGGTTGTGCAACACACCTCTTTTTCTTTTGGGGATTTATGCTGTGTCTAAAGCAAAAACAGTTTCCAACAAGGTAACTGAACCATTCGATTATTCCTCAAGGCTGTATATCGCAATTGGCTGTGCATCATGAAATATGAACTGAAACACATGGTGCCACCTTTTTGGTGCATCTCAATTTACGGTTTTCTCCTTTTAACAATTGAAAATAAGCTTATATAACACTTCTTGAACTTGATGAACAATTTGAACCTCATTGAACAAGATGGTGGCAATTGTCTATATTGGGACTTTTCAAATTTATTTCATATTATGTTTGTCATTTCGAGCTTTCTCGAAGATCTGTAACTGTTTAATTTCTTGACATTGTCAGGTCTGTATGTTTTGGCATCAGAGCCAGCTCGAATCCCATGGTTTGATTCTGTTCTCGCTGATATAGGGGATGAACAGTCTTTAACTCAATCCCTGTCTACCTTCTCTGGACACTTGAAGCAAATCCATGTAATTCTATTCCCTCTGTGTGTGTGCGTGCATGCGTGCGCATGCGTGTGTACATGTGCATTCGTGCGTCTGTGTATTGTGGGTGGGGTTTAAAAGATAAGAATAGATACAAATCTTATCATCAGTAGTTTACTCAAGGATATTGTAATTTTATTTCTAAAGCCGTATGGATCAATGACTCTCCCAGCTTTTTATGGTTGTAGTATATGATTCATGAACATTATATTGACAGAGTAGTGTGAGATGGTTTTTTCGTGCTGACAATTTAGAACACATTGTGCCCACAAAAAGTTCTCAATGTCTTAGAGTCGACTTGGGACCAGGTCCCTTCTTGGGTCAAATCCTGTGTTTTTAAACTTTAAAGCATGCATATGCAACAACATTTTCTATGGGTGGGCCTCATTGAGAAATTTTCTATATTTTTCACTTTTTCATTTCTTCTCTTATTTAAATTTGAGCATACCTCTTTCCTAAAAAAGAAGAAATATTACTAACTTGAAGAATGAAAAAAAGGGTGCATGGACAAAATTATTTGAAAAGGTGCATGCGAAAAAATGTCTTTGAAAGGCAGGAGGGATGGGTAAATTCCTACGTGGGCAAATTAGATATCTCACATGGAACCCTACTAGAATCAGTGGTGTTGTTCTAATGTTGTAGAGATGGTCTAGAGTTTGTTCCTCTTGCAAATAAGCGTACCTTGCTGAAATAAAACTAATGTGCTAGTATCCAAATGTACCCCACATTACTCTTAGATAATGGAGCCCTGAAAAAATGTTTCATTGGCCATATGAGGTCTCCTGCATGTTGAAATGGGGTTGAGTATATTCCTCTTTCATCACTTTGGTTATTTATCTGCCATATAGACTGATTTGGGAGGAATTATCCAACTTCTCAAACTCTTACAATGTTTAAGAAATGGCTTTGTCTTTAATAAAGTATAATGAGGAGTGGTAGGCTTAAACAAGTCATACGTGTTATTTCCATGTTTCTTGAGAGGAAAGCTAAGAATGTCAAAGTCTGAGGAGCAAGAATTAAATGTAAACTTAAAATGCCTTTAAAACTAAACCTCATGCAGAGCCTGAGTTTCAGAAGATGCAATTGCTAGGAGATTTATCTTGGATAATACCTCGCATATGGAGGAATGAGATGAATGAGGGGCATCAGCGGAAGGTAATATTGACATCTGCATAGAGCCTTCTGGAAAAGAAGGGAAATAGCCCCCCCACCTCCAAGATCTCTCATCCCATCTCGTTTGCTTGGAGTCCATGCTCAATCTCAGGATGTTTGCCATTACAATGCAAGCAAAGTCTAGGTTAATGAAGGGGGGAGGGTGGGTGCAGAATCTGAATGGGCACCAAATTAGTTAACACAGGCAGGTGCAAAACAGACCACAAGAGAACTGGAGAACACTGATCTTGGGGGCTTACTTTGGTATCAATGGGTACCATCTCAGGTGTCTGAGAAGTACACTCTGGGGATTTTAGAAGAGGAAGTAAGTGGATGTGTAAATGTGTTTTGTTAATATATATATATGAACGAAAAAAAACACAGAGATTACAGAGCAATCTTCTTCGGTGATGGAACCTCTGGGATCTGTGGCCAGATTAATCTTCTTTGGTGAGGAGATTACTCTGAAATCTTGCTATTTGTGGCCCCAATGGATGTAACTGGAGGTGATCACAGTTATCTCCTCTAAAAGGGGTTGCTGTGTCCAGATTATGCATATGAAAGGGCATGTGAATGGGGTTATTACGTAGGAATAGGTAATCATCAGATCCCTCAGACTGTCAGGTGCATCACACCTCTCAAGAAGTTAACAGTGTCATGTTCCCGTCTTGAGATTGCAGAGACCTGGAACTGTCCTAGAACTGTAGTCCATTAGAAGTATACTTTGAATGGAAGATGAAGATCTAGCAAGTCCATATCAGTCCTCTGATGACGGAATTAGCAATGACACCTGATCTTGACAGAGAGAAGGAAAGCCCAGAGGCTCTGCGAAACAGAGAATCAACTAAGCTAGAGCACATGTGGGGGTCATGATGCAGGCGATGCTTTTACGAGGTAGTGATCATGTGGATAATATCCCTGAGGTGTTCAAGGATTATGCTAAAAAAGAATGGACCGACAAGAATAGGGGAAGCTGAAGAAGCAACAAGGAAGCAAGGGAAAGAGGTGGGGTAGTCGAGAGGTTAAGAACCTAATGTGTAAGATCACTTTTGATGGAAAGTGGGGCCAGCTTTGGGGCCTGAGCAACCGCAAGAAGGGTACCTACCAATTTGATTGGCCGAGCAAAATTTTCCCATTCTATGAAGATTCTTCATGTATTATAAGGGGTATAGGGGACTCCAAGGAAAAGGAGAACAATAAGTGTTAGGTTTTTTGATGAGGTCCGCCCCTCGTCGGTAAGGGGGGCAATTTTGATGTTATTCGACTTTATGCTTTATGAGATAAGGAGAGACAACATGTGGTATTTTGTTGATAAGTAAGAAATCCCAAAAGATAATGGGAAATCATAGGAAGTTGACCCCTTTAACGGGGGGCCACTTGAATAAAAGGGAATTTGAGAGAGATGGAAAAAGTATGCGTCCAAGTCAAAATTGTACCTCTCTCTCTCTTTCTCTCTCTCTCTCTCTCTTCTCTCTCCTTTTGGTATTTTCTCTTCTTCCGTAAGAGCACTTCCGCTCTCTTGAAAAAGCTAGTCCCACATAGACTTCTAGAGACCAAAAACAGGAGATCTCTTTGAGCTACTTCAATCAGTCAGGCTCGGGGATTTGAACTGTGTACAGTTCTCTTGGTTCTACTAATTGAGAGCGGGCTTGAAGTTGTAGCATCAAACTCTCAAATCAAAGGAGTTGCGCTCAAGCAAGAAAATAAAAAAAGTTCTTGTAAGTTGCACAGGAGGATCCGAAAAGGTATGTGTTTTCTATGTGATCCTATTATCTTTGTGTTTTTGTTGCCTTATTGGTTCATCCCAGTTTCTAACATTGACATTAGAGCTGTTATAATAAAAATCCGCCTGTGAATCTGATAACTGGTGCGAACCAGAAAATAACATCTGCTCAACAGGATACTAAATTAGCACAAGTCTATAGCTTACAGAGCAAACATATGGAGCAACATCAGCAAAGTTTAGGTGGTTACGCATCAACAACAAGGCAAACAAATTCCCACTCCATCTCTCAAAATATAGAAATAGGTACCCCACTCCATCTCTCTCAAGAAACAAATACCCCTCTCTCTCTCTCTCTCTGAGTGCCTTTGGATCTGATAACCGGTGCTCTTTAGTGCGAGAAAGCACAAAAATACATTCTTCAGAATTTTTTTCCATTCTTGTTTGTGTTTTTTCTAGATTTTTTGGACGTAGTGGGCCCTCGACGGTGTTTGGTTCCATTCGGGGTCCATCGTGCATACACAGTCGCAAATGACTCAATCATTGGATGCACGGGCATGCCAAAACATGCGTTGGGCGCAAACTGGAAGCCTTGGTCCCTTGGGGTTTCATAGAGGGACGACTACAAGGGACCACAACCCATAGTGCGTGGTCGCGCGGCTCGTGTGGGTGTGGTGTATTCCATGTCACGTGAGAGTGGTGGATGTGGTGGTCCCGCCTAGTGGTCCTGTGGTGGACCATCGTGGTTCGCAAACAACATTGTGAGCCCACGGGTGTGGCCCACTTGCATAGGGTGCAGGCATGTTGGCCCCACATGACTTCATGTGGTCTCACCGTACCACGGTATTCATAAGGTGAACCTGTGAGTGCATGCCCAGCTGTGTGGATTGGCCACTAGGTCCATAGGCAAAAAAAAGAGAGCAATCCACACACGTGCCAGTCATGCATGCGACATGCACATATGAAAAGCATGCAAATGGGACGACTCATGTACTAGCACCCATTTGAGGCCCCAAGTCCATATGTGAACCCACGATTGTAAATTTTGATTGTGGCCACAGCTGCACCTTTACACTTTGCGACCTACCCGTGTCCCATGAGGCCACACTTTTGTAAGTGCTTGTTCACCTGATTCCGCACTGTTGAGGTGCAGTCACCTCGGGTTTGTGTAGCCCTTCGCATGGCTGCTCACTGTTACAGTGCAGCATTAGAACTTCCGAATGTCCGATTTTGGCAAACCTTATATGATTTTGGGCTAGCTCGCGAAGAGGAGTGCAACCAACATGGTCTCATTAGTTGATTTTGCTTCTAAGAACCTGTTTTGGCCCTGTTTTTTTTTAGATGCGTTTTGGCAATGTTTTTGTCGCGATTGATGTTCATGATGCATGTCATCTGATTGCATGTCTTTTTGGATATTGATTGCAATCAGTTTGCCACTTTTTCATTTGGGATTTTGCATCTGGGATGTAAAACACTCAATTGATTACAAGAGTCAAGTAAGTGGCCTTGCTCTCTAGAATTGACTTGATCATGATTACTAGCCAATGGTTGTATGAAATTTTCGTTTTTGGTTATTTTGGAAGTATGACCCTTTTGATTCTTGAAGACTCTAGCAAGTGCTGAAATCAATGGTACATGTATGTGAATGTGCAAGTGTGTGTGAACAAACCCTTATCCATGATATTTATTGTGATTTTTCCTCCTTCACATGTGTAGACTACCATGGCCTCTAAGAATATTATTTCAGTCCTCCTTAGAAGGGAAAAACTAGATGGCAATAATTATGCCATGTGGCACAGGAAGATCTAATATCTTCTTGATGAACAAGGGCTACTGGAACATTTGACCAACAATATGCTTCCCCCTTGAGGAAGGCATGAGTGCATAACATGTTGTAATATGGAAGCTCTTCAGAATTGACTCAAGAATGATCGTTTTGGACGCTTTACCATGTTAAGTAGTATGCACAATGATCTAATTGGGAAGTTTGAGAGCTATCTGACAACCAGGGAAATGTGGAGTGCTTTATAGCTTTAGTTCGCTAGTACCTCAACTACTAGGAAGCCCGCACTTACGTTGGCATTTGAGATATATAAAATGCCACCAAATGTGTCCATAGATGATTCGTGACCTGAGCGCTACTGGTAATGTTCTGAGTGACGAGTAACAGATTTTGGCTGTGCTCTGTTCACGCCCTACTTCTTGAGAGCAGATGTAGATAATGACGACGCATGATGAGAATGCTAAGACATTTGTGCATTTATCTCACCATCTGGAGCTCGAGGTAGAATGCTGCTCTTCTAGTGACAATGACGTAGCCATGCTCGCTAAAGGAGGCAAGCCCAGGAGTGGTAACAAATTCAAGGTCAAGCGTAAGAGGAAAACTCCTCCTAAGAAAGAGGAAGTGAAAGCGGAGTATTCTAAGCACAAGCGGAAGCGTGGCAAGAGCGCTCCAAGGGACAAATCAGCCTTGACTTGCTTCAATTGCGGACTTTGCTCGTTAGTGCATTGAGCCAAAAAAGGTATGAACCAATCGTTCCATTGTTTTTGTTAATGGGCGCATAGAGGTGCTAGTCGCTTATCCATTGTCTAATGGTTGGATTGTGGATTCAGGAGCAATGAAACACATAGCCAGGGATGAAGGTGGGTTCGTGGAGCTTCATTGAGTTCCAGTGGGAGGCATGAAGATATTCATGGGAAGCGATGCTGTCGAAGACGTGGTGGGCGTGGGGCCTATCATTTGGACTTTTGATCTGGTCGGACCATGTTTCTCCATGATATACTCAACGCTCTTGGAATGAAGAGGAGCCTACTCCAGTACCCAAGCTCTCTTCAGAAGGACATTTAATTTCTTTCTTAAATAATAGGTTTCAAATTAAAATTAAGAATGGTTCTAGTTATGGTGGTTTTCTTCATGATGGGTTGTTTACTTTCGATTTGGATGATTCTTTTGGTTATTCATCTACTCTTTTTGATAATTCATCCCCTCCCTCTTTTTCTTATTCCACTCATCTTGGTGATGATTCTATGTTATGGCATGCGAGGTTAGGAAAAATTAGTAAAAATATGATGACTAGATTGATTAAAGAAGGACTTTTGGGATCCTTAACCAAAGTAGACTTACCCACCGTGAACCTTGTCTAATTGGAAATTCACTAGGAAACCATACCCTAAAAGCTAACCCCTAAAAATCATTTACTCTGACATATGTGGTCTTTTTAATGTGAAGGCCCGCGAGAAATCCCAGTACTTCATCAGATTTTATTCATAATTACTTGCACTATAGTTATGTTTAATCTCGCATAAATCTCAGGCAATTGATTGCTTCCAGAGATTTAAACTGGAGGTTGAGAACAAGTCAGGGAAGAGGATTAAGGTTCTCATAACTTCGAATTAAATTTAATTTTTTAGAGTATTTAGATTCCAAAATCAAATCTTAGGGATATTATATTGTGTTTTTTTTTTTTTTTTAAATTTTCCGGAGTATTGGGACCTAAAGCTGCCCATGTTCTCCCTAGGGGTCTAAGCCCCTGCCCTTAGAATTCCTTGGGGCTGACCAATCCATGCTCCTGGGCGCCTGCCTATGCAGCCAAGCCACACCATAGGTATTTTGGAGAAACCATCCATTGAAATAGAACGATACATGAAAATGCTCTTAAGTGGACGCGCACAACTCCTCACACATCAAAGTGGACAAAAATGAAACATGGAAGTACCGACTATTGTCAAAAATCATGAAAGGGTGGTGTTTGTGCTGTGGTGATTTAATATGAATGTTGTCTCCTTGAGGAAATATATGGTTGTTAGTCAATGCATCATTACGATTCATGTGCAAATTGAAAAGAAAACAACTAAATACATCCAAAGAGATCATTTTACTGTGCCTTTCCTAATTATTTGTCGCTAAATGTGCTACTTATGAAGATTTGAGAAATATTTGTGGATGCTGGATAGGAGACACTGAACAGTGGTCTATCTACAAATTATAAAGTCTTTGATCCTCCAGGTTGACTCTTTGCGGGGAGGTGCTCTTTTTAGTGGATTCTTTGTTTAGAGATCTTTTTTTGATAGGTTCTTTCTGGCGAGGTCTTGAATATAACAAATGTTAGGACGAAAGAACAACATTTTTGATCTAGTATTTTAAAGTAAATCAAAAGGGCATGGGAATATAGTTCTGGGAATGCTAGCATTAGTGTCTTATGATTTACTGATGATACACATTTAATTTGCCTTGTCATATGGATAATTCATCACTCAGCCAATTGCAATATCGTGAAAGTTTTCTGTCCAATGACTGGGGACGTACTAGGTGTGCTGCTACTGTTCATGAATTCCTTGCAATTCTAGTTGGTGTGCCTTGCCATTTTCTTGAGACTGTTCTGAGCAGTGAATTGCTGTCTTTAGGTGTTATTCTTTCATCTCCAAGTCTTTCCTATTGTTTAAAGGATTCGTTGTCATTAGTATGCTAATTTTGTTGATCATATATAGAAATAGTTGAAGAAAATTTTCTTCTTGAGTGTCCTCGCATAAGAATTTCTATTACAGATCTTGTGGCTGCCTTATTTTATTAAGGCTTCAGGTAATTTGTTTCAAAATTTTATTAGATTGGTCTGATTAAATGCCTTTTTCATGTTGTGTAGGGGATTTTGATGCGATTGACGAACAACTCATTGGTGCTTTTAGATGAAGTGAGTTTTCTAGAGAAACAAAGGCTTTCATGATTTTTCTGGTCAAGAAAAGTCATATTTTCAAAGTTGAAACTGGTCTGGTCCTTATTTTCTGTAGCTTTCGTGCCATTTTCATATTTATGATCAAGCTGTTAACAAGAACCGTATGGCAGAACCTCGCTTGACATGGCAGATAGAAATACTGATTTGGTGAATATCTGGCACTGTGGCAGCATTCATGATCAGTTGTTTTTAAATATTAGAATGATTGTGGCTGGGGGCTGGAAACAAAATTGCCTGAGGTTTCCTGAAGACAATTTCATAACTAAAAACAGAAACAATTTCAGAAATTTGAAATTTGGGCTGGGGTTGAAATGAAATTTGAATGATGGTTCCCCGATTTTGATATGTTGGAACTTTCTTTGACATGAACACTGTCTTATCTAATTACTTGGTCTTTTGGTTCTTCCCTATAGATTATGCTGTGTTTGGGGAAGGGTTTATAATGCATTACACAATGCATTATAACTGAAATTCTTAGAGTGGTCAAAAGGAGATGGTTTGCTTACACCTTTTTGGTGTAGAGCGAGCATTTAAAGTGCTGCTCATAAACTCCCTTTTGCATCCAGTGTTGGAAAGAATCTCTGATCCAAAATTTCTCCCATTGTACAGTTCAATAGAGTGCTGCATTTATTTCATTAATGTTGTTAACTCCTAGTGCTCCCAAACCCAGCCTTAAAAATAAATTCTTAGATTAGATCAGTTCTTGTTATATCGTGTTGATGTTGTTATATGCTTCTTCTCCTGCTTTCATGTGTGTTCAAGATGGAGGTAGGTTGGTCAAAGTTTGAAATTTATTGTTTGATGTTAGTTATGTGAGTTTGGGATTCTATGGTGTGGCCTTTATTGATTCATTCATAATTGGCTCCTGAGATATGATTAGAACTGAACCATTATATGTGGAAGCCAATTCTAGAGTTTCCAAGTTCACAAAATTGCATCATTGTCCTTTGATTTATGTTCCTGTTTGAGTGGGAGTGTATTTGTTTGTATATTCTTTGTGGGCAGTCCTTGGGGTCTGCTGTAAATCCTTTTTTTTATAAGGTTAGCTCTTCGGGCCATGGTGGGGTTGTTCTTAGATTTTTCATTGTTCTTTTCAAATAAAATTTGGTTGATGGATCATCTAGGTTCTGGCTTTGTGTTATTATGTGGTTTAGAAGCATGAGCACAATAAAGAATGTCCCATGTGAAGAACGCAAATACTATTTAATTTATGGCTTTTAGAAAAAACTTCTTTGATTTCACTTATATTATTTGTAGGTTGGTGCGGGAACAAATCCATTGGAAGGAGCAGCTCTGGCCATGGCATTGCTAGAATCCCTAGCTGAAAGTGCTCAGTTGACTCTGGCAACTACTCATCACGGCGAGCTCAAGACCCTAAAATACAGGTCTTCCAACGTTTTGATTTGTGATTTGTTGTTTCTTGCTAAAGTTTGCATTTATGTAATCATTTGACGGTAACATGTTTCATTTTTGTTGGTACTCCAAATCCAAACGTGTAAAAATTGGATTTTAGAGCGGCTTCATTTAAATCCTTGTTTATAAATGTAATCTATGTTCAGCCTTCTAAACATAATCATTGGATGGTAACATGTTACATTTGGTTTTGCTATCATCTACAATCCGTTTTTTCATTTATGAACAGCATTTTGATCTAGAGCGGCTTCAGTTATAACTTCTCGGCTGTAAATGTCATCTCTGTTCAGGCTCATAAATTCATTTAATTGATTGCACTTACATGCAAAACAATTCATGGACCTTGCGGAGCACCCTTACACTGATTATAATGATGTTTTTAGTGAACCATCTAAAATACAAACATACCAGCACCTCTTTCAAATTGCCATTATTGTCAGTAAGTACATTTTCCCCTAAATTAAGTGGTGATCCTTTGTTGCTCCTTTCAAGAGGTCTATGTGCTGAAGTCCGTGTTAGTGATAAAAAAACCCGTTGCTGA
The DNA here is from genome assembly GCF_054954075.1 of Amborella trichopoda. Lineage (NCBI taxonomy): Eukaryota > Viridiplantae > Streptophyta > Magnoliopsida > Amborellales > Amborellaceae > Amborella > Amborella trichopoda. The sequence continues at coordinate 21,255,816 of NC_142344.1, forward strand.
TCAAGTGACGCACCAGCAAATTCTGTTCGGCACATGCAGGCAATTAATTATGAGAAACTGGGTTTCCGTCAGTGGTTTTCAGTATATAAATTCAATATTAAATATCCTTTTTCTTGTCCTCATTTCTCTTTTATTTTATGTTAATAGGTCCTATATTTCATATTTCAGTTTGTATGGGCAGTTTCACGTTTTTACTGTGTTTTTTATCATTCTGAAATGGATCTGAGAGGTGCTTGAGACCCAGTGTTCTCCATCTTGATTTTTTTCTCTACCCTAACAAAAAAAGATGGGGGTTACTTCATTGGGTTCTTCAATCAGAACCATATTTTTTTTTTTTTTTTTGAGTGCACAAAAACCCATGTAGGTCTGCATTTAATGTACTGATGCTGCTGTTCATATGATTGCTCTTTAAAGATTGAGATCAATAGAGGAATTGTTACCTACTTTCGAGGTTTGTGGGCAACCATTGATGATTCGCCGGAGTTTTCTCTCAAAAACCGTTAGTTTTTCGCGTGGATAGGTGCTGCCATGACCTTCTCAAAGGGGGCAGCATGGTGATACTCAGATTTGGATAATGTAGTGTTGCCCTAGTTTGTTTGGATAATGTAGTGTTGCCCTTGGACAGCTGCCTATGGCCTGCGCCCCGTCCAAGGGCGGAAATGTCCCTCGTTGAGGGCATTTTTTGGTCTTTTTTTTTATAAAAAAGGGGAAAAATCGTGGGTTTTAGCTTCATTTGGAACCTAAACCTCATTAGAGCCTATTTTAGAGAGAGAAAAACCCCAAAAAACTAGTTTTTGGTGATTTCCATAGGATCGAAGGGTTTCTCAAAGTTACGAGAAATTGATCTAAGCATCACCCATTGATATTAGATTTCGTCTTGGTTGTGTATTGTTTCGTCTTGGTTGTGTATTGTTGATTTGTGGTTCATTGGTTTGGTAACTTTGGTTGGTAAATTTTTAGTTTTAACTACGTGTGGAGTGTGGACTATCAGACTATGGATAATTGAATATGGACTTGGAGTATGGAGGAATGTGCGCTATGTGGACTTGTGTACCATACATTTGATGTGCCGTAAGTTCTAAACTCTTATGTGTTATATAATTATACTTATATTGTTAGACTATAGAGACATTTTTATTTCTACTGGGCCGCTCTGGTTCTGGGTGCCCGCCTAGGCGCTAGGCAGCCTGGACCCCCCCCTGCCGCCTAACGTTTTCTGAAACATTACTGTTAAAGAAATTTGGGACACTTTGAAAGAAACATATTCATTAGATAAGAACATGTCTCAAGTATATGAATTATTTGAGAAAATGTTTCGATTACAACAAGTTGTGAGTGGATATTATAGTGGTCGTAGGGGTATGCCGTAAGAGCTGAATTGTAGCAGCTGATATCTAGCGATGTAGAATTGCAGAGGTAGCAATGTGAAGAAATCATGGTTGCCAAATTTTTATCGGGTTATTAATTTTTAATCCCAAGTACCATCTTGTTTGTGGACATATTTTGGTAAGCAGTGAGCTGCCATCCCTTGATAATGTGTGTGCACGTTCAATGTGTTAACATATCCGCCACTCCTACACCTTTTGACTCAAGTGTTAGTAATGAATCAGCATTAAATACATTTGTGGGGAGAGGTGATGGTGGCAGAAGTAGGGCACATAGTCGTGACACAGGAGGTGGCCGTGGTAGAGGTGGAGGCTGGGGTGGTGGAACTCAAAAGTGTCCGTATTGGCTTATAAATCATAAAAATCATAAGTGTTGGGATAAGATTCGTAAGCCTGCTTGGGCCAATCAGGTTACTTACACATATGTGGGTGATGATGTTTATTTGAATGGGCCTAATGGTTATGACCTACACTCAAATTCTGCTTGTGACTCTATTGTGCTTACAAGAGAAGAACATAATAAACTTGTTAAACAAGTATAGCAGCCTAGTCTCCATCTTTTTACTTTCATTACCAACCTGGCTAATTTAGGTACTTCTATGCTTCTTGCATCTCAGATTGCTTCTTGCATATAAGAAAACTACTCCTTGGGTTATTGACTCAGGAACTTCTAACCACACAATTAATGAGTCATTTTTTTTTGAATCACTAGGTAAGTGTGTTTCTAATTCTTCTGTTACATTGACTGATGGATCACTGTTTAATGTGTCTAGACAGGGTACCTACATCTACCCTTTCTCTGTCCTCTATGCTATGTGATCCAAAGTTTCCTTTTAGTTTGTTGTATGTAAACAATTTAACTAAACCTCTTCACTACTCCATAACTTTTTACCCCTCTTCTTGTACCGTTCAGGATCTAAGGACAAGGAGGACGATTGCTGACGGGTATGAGTCAGGTGGCTTATACTATTTCAATGATAATTTGATTGGTGTTACTCTTCACGTTGCTGCTTCTTCCTTCATAAGGCATTGTCGGTTGGGCAATGTTTCTCTCAATAACTTGAAGTTGTTGGTCTCTTCTTTAAAGTATGTGTCTACTTTAGAGTGTGAGGCTTGTTAGTGAGGCAAACATCATAGGGTGTCATTTCATCTTGGAACAGATGAATGGAGACCTGTTCCATTTGCAATTGTTCATTTCGATATCTAGGGTCTTGCTAGAGTACAAAGTCTGTCTAGCTATAAATATTTTGTACCTTTCGTGGATTATCATTTACGAATGATATGGTTATATTTAATAAAATAAAGATGGATATTTACTTGAAGTAACCCGCTCATGTTCCAAAAGGCAAAAATGGATATTTACTTGAAGTAACCCGCTCATGTTCCAAAAGTTTATTGGGGAGATACCTTGCTAACCTAATGCTATTTAATTAATCGTATGCCCTCTTCAATTTTGAATGGAAAGACACCACATTTTTTCGCTTTCGTGATACTCCATTATTTGTTGTTCCTCCACAAGTATTTGGGCGTGTTTGCTTTGTTCATGTGTTGGGTGTTGGTAATGGTAAGTTACATCATTGAGCTGTCAAGAATGTTTTGTTGGGGTATTCATGCTCTGAGAAAGGTAATCAATGCTATCATCTTAGTTTACGAAAAAAATTATATGTAATGATATTAGCTTTTTAGAAAATAGTCCTTATTTTTCAGTAGTAGGTCACATGCTTGATGCAAATTTTTATTTTTATCCTGCTGCAGAAGAAGTCTCACAATCCTCATCTTCTATAGTTCCTCTTCCTATTCCTGTTGATATTTCTTCTTCATCGCAGTTGCTTGGACAAGCTGAACCTATTGAATCTACACATCATAATGTCTCTAAAAGCAACCTATAAAGTATACACGATATGGAAAGTGCAGGATGCACACTGTGCACTGACTCATTCAACCACTCAATTATCATCTTCTCCTATAGATCTACTTTCTGCTTCAGAGTTCAGATTCACATTCTGTGTCTATGGTTGGTAATGCATCTATTATTCGTAAAGATATAAGGTCTTATACTCAAACATTCCATTTCTCATTGTGTTGCCTTTGCAAATTTTCTCCCCATTCTATCAAAGTTTTGTTTTAGTTCTCTCATCTATTTCTACCCCCAAGTATTATCGAGAAACTCTTTCTCATATTGGGTGGAAGAAAGCAATGGAAGAGGATGAACACACTCAACTTGAACGATAAATGAGAGCTCACAGAGTTACCAGCTAGAAAAGGAATTGTTGGGTGTCGCTAGGTTGTAGTAAAATATCAGCCTGATGGCAAAATCAGGAGATTTAGTTGAAGTTCAAGACAAACTATGTCTCCACAAGTGCTGTCAAGTTTTTTCTTTCTATTCAGCGGGATCCTGTAGCACTTCGTGTTGGGTTCTTTCTTTGGGTTTTGGCATTCATTTTTTGTTTCACTATCCTCATAACTACTTCTCACTCACTCTCTCTATCTCTCTCTCTCTCTCTCTCTCTCTCTCTCTTTTCTTCTATCTGCTTAACAGTTGTAGTCTGAGCACCCAACTTGTGGGATGCCATCTCTACAATTAGTAAAATGTAAATTATTATTTTTAAATACAAAAGTTACCCTTATTCAAAAAAAAAAAAACGCTAGGTTAGTTGCAAAAGGATATGCCCAAACCTTTGTCCTTGATTACTTTGAAACTTTTGTACCTTTATGTTTAATCTTTTGCATTTGTTGCCAAACTTAATTCAGTTCTAGTTCCTATATCTATAGCAACAAACAAGGGCTGGCGACTATGGCAGCTTGATGTGAAGAAATTTTTCCTCCATGGTGATGTACAAAAGGAGGTGTGTATGGAGCAAACACCTGGGTTTGTTTCTCAGGGGGAATCAAATAAGGTATGTAGGTTGAAGAATGCCATTTACGATATGAAGCGGTGCCCATGTGCATGGTTTGAGAAATTTAATTAAATTGTTGTGGCATATGGATTTCGATGCAGCCATGTAGATCATTCCGTGTTTTTCTTGAAACAGGATGTTTGAAATAAAAGAATTAAGCTTTATTGTATTTGATGGGTAGAACTGTCTTTTATCTTTGTTTAGGACTTATTTGTTGTATTTCTCTTAGTAAGGGCAATATTGTCCAGAGATTGTAATTAGGTTATAACATAACATAAATAAGAGGGGTGGAGGTCAGAGGAGAACAACACACTACTCTTTTTCTATCTCTCACACGTCTCTCTCTCTCTCTCCTCTTAACATAATATAAATAAAAGGGGTGGAGGTTAGAGGAGAGCAACACTACTCTTTTTCTCTCTATCTCTCACATGTCTCTCTCTATCTTCTTTTTTTCTCTCTCTAGATCCTATCTATTGTTCTCTTCGCTTCTTTACACTCTTTTGGTTACTCAAGATTAATTTCAACTGGGTATCAGAGCAGAAAGAAAAAAGGGGGGTTGATCTTCACAAAGGTGCACATGAACAATGTTTAGGCATGATGTCATCCTTGGTTGGGGGGGGGGGGGGGGGGTTTATGATTTCTAGATGCCGATCAAGTGTCTTGTTAGAAAACCTAGATTTTGGATGGATTAGGATTTCTATAACCCGGATCAAGGAAATACTTATAGTGCTGTTTTTTTGATGTTTTTCTAAGAAAAAAGGAAAGTGTGATTAGATCTGAGGGTGTAACCAGATCTGTAAACCTTTTGTTTGAGGAGATCAAAGGATATAACTTGATCCCAATTGTTGATTAAGATCTGAGGGTGTAACCAGATCTCAACTCTGATAGAGAATGTCTATACAAGCATCAAATATGGAGCCTTCTGGACTCCAAATCACTAGAGTTAGATTTGATGGCACAAACTATGAGCCAAGTCAGCCAGACTATTTCTTGGTGGAAAGAAAAAACTAGGATATATTGACAGCCATGTTGAAAAACTGGATCTAAAGGATGTTAAATATGTAGATTGGGAGTCTAATGATATGGAATTATGAATTGGATACTATCTTTTATGCAGCCTAATATGAGTCGATCCTTTCATAACTGCAATACACCTAATGAATTACGGGATGTAGTGACTGAGTCCTATTCCCAAAAGAAAAATATTGCGAGGGTTTATGAATTGGAGCAGCAAATCAGTGATTTTGAACAAGTTGACTTGTCAATGCAAGATTATTATGCTCGTTTACATGATTTTTTGAATGAATTGAGCCATCATTAGCCCATCCAATACTCATTTTGGGCAAAGGAACAAAGAGAGAGACTAGAATAAAGGAAGACTCTCGATCTTTTGAGGGGATTTAATGTGAAGTATGAATTGATTAGGGCAAATATTCTCGATGGAGAGACTTTACCATCGCTTGGTACTATTTTTTCCTTTCTTTAGTGTGAAGAAATTCGGATAATGGCAATTTTTATAGGTGAAACTGAAAGATATGCCCTATTCACAAGTTCTAGTGGTAATTGAGGTGGAGGATGTCTTGGGAGTTGGGGTGGAGGCTGAGGTGGTAGACATGGCCAAGGAAATCCCATATTTGATGAGAAGGACAAATTAAAGTGCACCCATTGTGGGAAGACTCAACACACGAGGGATACATGCTAGGATCTTGTTGGACGCCCAAGATGAAACGTTTCAAGGGCAAATTCTGCATCAAAAAGTGAAAGTACTGTTCCGGTTATTCAAGGGCAGCAAAATATCAATTTCTTTCTAAATTTTTATTGCTTATTTAAAATATTAATTGCTGCCAAAAGAGAACATAATATTATAATATTTTAGAATGACTAATTTTTTGAAATATTTCATAATATTTTAATTTTTAAAATTATTAATTATTCAGAATGTTTTGTGGGCTGCACTCCTGACCTAGGGAACCCTAGTTAATTGCCCTTGGGGCCTTTAGTTTTAACCAAATGGAGCTTTGTCATGTATAATTTATCACTTGATTCTGATTAAGCTGGGATCGAGCTCCCCCACATGTTGTGATTGAGATCCCCAGATTTCAGGGGCACACGGACAATGATCCCTACCTTTGGGAGCTTCTTGCTTGTCATGATCCCACGTTCTTCATCCGGATCCCGTATCTGATCCCGATTCTGATCCCGATTCCGATCCCAATGACTTTGATTTCGTTTATAAAAATATTATGGTATTTTGTATGGACTCAAGCAGGATACTAATTGTCTAATGAAATTCAAACCTACCTTTGGGAGCTTCTTGCTTGTCATGATCCCACGTTCTTCATCAGGATCCCGTATCTGATCCCGATTCTGATCCCGATTCCGATCCCAATGACTTTGATTTCGTTTATAAAAATATTATGGTATTTTGTATGGACTCAAGCAGGATACTAATTGTCTAATGAAATTCAAACCTTCTTTTCATTACGTTATGATTCATTTTCGACTTTGTCCTCCAACCCTGGCATAAAATGGAGTTGTAGAGGGGAAGAATAGGACATTTTCAAGTTCGTCATTGATCCTCTGATCTAATTATTTGAGACCATTGGGATGAAGTTGTTTTAACAATAATTTTCATGGTCATTCCATTACAGGTACGTAACTACAATTTACATGATCATTCCATTACAGGTACCTGTTTTCAATCGTCACTATCCTTTGCAATTTTTTTTTTTTGAAGATCTCTTGGACGTCTCTTGGTTGGAATGGCACTTCTCATGTTAGTTGTTACTTGATGCTTTTGTCTCTGTCATCATTGTTTCTTTTGTGAATTGTATTGCTGCTCGAACTGGTTTATGGATTGCTCTAATAACTGTTTTCTTTATTCTTGGGATAGTCTTCTCTCTATATGCATTGATTCACATCTTTAAACGTTTAATTGTTTTGACAGTAATAACAAATTTGAGAATGCATGTGTGGAGTTTGATGAAGCCAACCTGAAGCCAACATATAAGATACTCTGGGGAGTCCCAGGTATTTCATAGTTTCATCTTTAGTCCCATTCATGTTCTGAGTTTGTCGCACTAGAAATGAGGAATGCTAGTTATCAGTACCAACATTGGCTCATTTGAAGGCTGTGACACAGACTTACAGATATTCACACACTTATGTTTACTTTTGTATTGATGTCACAAACATCCTTTTCATTCTTGTGTCTGTGACAATATGTTGGAAAAATGCTACCAGGAAGAAACTGTTCTAAATTAACGTCATCTCTGAAGTTGAAATCTTATTTGCATGCAGAGTTAGTCACTGGGTGGTGATGTTTCTTTTCTCATCTTGTAACTGTATGTTGAAAAAATATTATGAGGAAGAAATCATTTGAAACTAACAGTCTCTACATTTGAAGTCGGATTTTCATGCAGAGTTGGTGGCTTGGTGGTGAGATTTCACTTGTGAAATGGGTATTGTGTCTATGTAATAAACTGTAATTAATGGTTATAATTAAATCAGTACAGTTTATTTGACTGACCTGAAGTATGGGATGTTGGCATTTCTTATATGAATCCATTGGGTCTTTGGTCTGTTTAAAACTTTTAGGGCTCATCTGGATGCTTCCCTGAAACATGTTGCTCCACTGTCAGGGTAGCTTTTGGTTAACAGCCAGTTTGTGACAGGGTAACTTCTTTGCATGCCCCTTTAGATCTCTATCTGGGTGTGAACCTATACCAAAAAAGCTTCTCACTTGCAAAAAAGTTGCATTTTGTTGGAATGATAAATGGATTTTGCCAAAGCACATGTGGCAGTCAAACTAGCTAGAAATGTTTTTGAAGTTGCAGACTTATGGATTATATTTTCTGCAAGATCACCTTGGACTGGTATGATGAAAGCTTCCTTGCAAAGATTCCTGCATAGAGACACTGTTTTGGTGCTCTTCTGAAGCAAACTCTTGAAAAGGCACTTGACCAACTCAATAGAGCTGGGAATTGAACTAACGAAATGCACGTACATTGATAAACAAATGATGTCTATGGGGAGCCCCATTTGGGTAATTTAAGTCAAAAGATATAATGCCTCTGAGTGTTTATATGTGGCTTTAAACAGTTGAAGGCTTGATTTGTGAGCTTCTCTCTACTGTTAAAATGTAATACATGTGTAATTATGGTTAAGTATTCTTGTTTGTTGAATGCAGTGGGATAAAAGTCATTACCATCCATGTGCATGTAAAGGATGTCATTGTTGCAAGGAAGTTCTAGTCAAACATAATGTGTATCAAGATATTCCTAGTTTAGAATCAACAAGAGAAACTTGGCCCCTTAATGTTTCCCTGCAACTGACTAACAAATACTTATATAAGGTACAAAGCCCCCCAACTAATGTTTTTTTTTTTGGAACTTATCATTTTATTTTTATTTGTATTTTAATTTTTTAAACTCAGAGCTCTCCCAACCAATTATTACAGTTCCACCTGGAAATCCTAGGTGTCGGCCACTCTGAATCCTTAATTGTCTTTTCATAAATTTTACTATTGAGGAAAATAAGTATGGATGTGGTTTCTATAAGGTCCAGACTCTATGAAAATAAAATAAAGCGTCACCTCAAATTCTCGTCCGGAAAGTACTTTCAGTGACGAAAATCTCTATGATGGCTGTAAAATCAATTTCCAACGCAGACAATAAAATTTGAAACTCAAAAAATGATGCAGATCTTGCGGATCTGTGAACACTTATTTTTAAAGCAAAATGGATGGTCTAGATAATTTGTTACAATATACACTATTTTTACAGCTTGAAATCCTAATTTTTTTTCACAACCATAATGTTCAAGTCGAGATGATCAGTGTAAAGGTTTTCCAATGCTTGACTTGCAATGTTCGATGAGTTATGAGGTGAGGATTTAATTATTTTGATAGGGCTGCAGCCCTATCAAACCATTTTCCAATATGTATAGCTATGCATAATGTCATTTAAGGATACATCGAAACATACATAGATAGATAAATGTGTGAGTGCATAAACATATGAATTTTGATGCAATGTATTTTACATTTATAGACAACTGTATCAATATTTGATATTGATATCTAGATTTGCATATGATATAATGTATTTATATATATATATTATGATTTATCTAATTAATAATGCGTATCTGTAACGTAAATGTGACATATAATATGCATATATAATGATACTGCGATGCATTCAATAAACGGTGCTTGCATAGGATTCATTAAACATACATATGATGTGTTGGGATTGTATCTATTGCTGGAACTTAGGTATCCTACAGTCTGCTGGCACCTCCCCTGCTGTCCAATGTCAAGAAAGGACAGCTAGGCTGTTCATTCCTTGCTCAAAGGCCATCAAAAGTTTTGATGGATTTTGACCGGAGGATTGAGACACCCCAACCATCAATTGTTGATATTGGTTGCTGGTTTGTTGCTAACAAAATTCAGGAAACCGAAAGTGCTAACAAGGACTACTTTCTTGTGTATTTGTCACATGTATTTATTGTGAGGTATATATATTATATGTATTTCTATTATAAGTTTTCCTATTTTCCTTCTTTTTGATCATATTTTAAAGAACAAATACAGTCACACAAGAGTTGCCTCATCTCATGGTGTCCATTTCATTCGTGGTGATGACCTAGATGGATGTTAAACTATAACTTTTGGTAGTTAGCATAAAACCCAGAATCTCATGGTGTCCATTCCATTCGACAAGCATTCTCACTTGGCAGTTAGCATAAAACCCAGAATCCTCAATACGACTATATAGGATGCCATATTCTCTGGCATAAGTGTGATATTTCTCCATTATGATCTCTCGATGTGCTTTGCTTAACAAAATCCTGTGTATGTAGAAATCTTTATCTCCAAGGCTTGCATGGACTATCTTGTTGTTATTGACTTATTTTAGTACTCATTACTCTCTACTCCATTCAGGCCCCTCACGAGTATTTATTCTTTATAATTATCTACATAAAAAGTCTGGTGTCTTTTTTTTTTTGATACTGTTAACCTTAAATTAAGTAAGAAGATGATTATAAGAGACCTAGGCAATCCACAAGGATGGATGCTCTAGGGAAGAAAGTAAAAAAAAAGAAAAGAATCCAAAAGCCTTCTTTTTGAGGGTTACAGTATAGAAACAGCAACCAAGAAAAAGAAACTGATCTAAAAAGCCTGAAAAAACCAACGATAACGATGAAGCTTCTAAAATCCCTCCATGAATGTCGCTTCTTTAGCTTGGGCGTTTGCTTTGTGGTTACCTTCCCTCCAGGTATGCGTTCATGAGACGACCATATCCCTGCACAGGTAATGAATCTGATCTAAGAGATGCGCAAGGGACCAGGGTGGGGGTGAAGAAGGTGTTCTTTGGGTCCACGATATGGTATTCTGCGAATCTCCCTCAATCGAGACAGAGTTCAGGCAGATTGGTTAGAGGAGCTTGAGTCCTTCCAGGAGAGCTATTGCCTCGGCTTCCATAGAGTTGGCATGGCCGATGTGAATGGAAGTGGTAGCCATCGTAGCACCAAGATGGTCTCTAATGATGGTTCACACTCTGGATGGTCCTGGATTACCGAGGGAACATTCGTCAAAGTTAAGCTTAACCCGGCCCTGTGGTGGGGGATCCAAAAGGAAGCCCGAGCAAGGCGTTTGCGATTATACCCAAGTACTATGCTCCAGTCCTGGAAGAAAGCCGAGGTGGAGACTCCTTTGAAGTTGTGATGATTGGTTGCCCAGAAAACAACTGTGGATGTGATCTTGGTGAGGATTTTAATCCACAGGGAGTATTCTCCCTTGAAGATTCTGCTGTTGCGTTCGATCCATAAAGCCTAAATAGTGGCCGCTACCATTGATTTCCAAAGTAATATCCCTGGTTTTGACCAGGGGAAGGGCTGGATGGATGGAACATGCTCAGGTGTAGCCCATTGGATATTGAAAAGATTGAGAATTCCTTCCCAAAGGTTGTAGGCATAGGGGCAGTGCAAGAATAGATGGTCATTTGTTTCCCTTGTTGCGAAACATATGACACATCGATTAGGAAGAGGGACGCCTTTATGTTGTAATTGATCGACTGTAAGCATCCTTTGGGAAAGGGCCAACCACATGAAGATCTTAATTTTCAGAGGAGCAAAGGAGACCCAAGCCTGTGAAACAGAGGAAGTAGGAGCTGCAGGTACTGTTGTAACCTGAGTTAGGCTTTGGTAGAATGAAGATACTAAGAAGTTCCCGGAACCTAATGGGGACCAAATAATACGATCGGGACCAGAGTGTGCTAAAAATATGGCTTGGAGCTCAGCCGCTAGTTCGGTCAAGTGGATAACTTCCGGTTCATTAAGATCCCTTTTGAAAACAGGTTTCCAAGATCGCGAAGACCCTGCCAGTATCATCTCGTCAGCTACAGTAGCCCCTTGACTATGGGCGAGAGAGTAGAGATATGGGAACCTGTCCTTGAAGGAGTATGGCCTAGCCACAAGTCCTGCCAGATGCGGTTCCCCTCTCTCAGGTGGAACCTAATTCGAGTTTGGAAAGTTGGCGAACCTCACAAATGGACCTCCAAATACTGGAGGATCTATGGTTTGGCCTGCAATCTGATATTCAGGGTGAAGTCGGTAGTCGATATTTGTGCTTGAGGATATTGATCCACAACTGATCCCTTTGGGTCGCCATATGCCAGCTCCATTTGCCAAGAGCCAGATTATGCTTTCTAAGGTTTTTGATTCCGAGCCCTCCCACTTTATTAGGGAGGCAGAGTTTATCCCAGGCTATGAGGTGGAACTTGTTTGTGGACGCCTCCCCCGACCAAAAGAACCTTCTCATTAACTGTTCGATCCTAGCAATGATAGCCACAAGCATATGGAGCAAGGACATTTGATAGGCTGGTTTGTTGGCAAGGGTAGCGTTGATGAGTGTCAGTTTGCCTCACGGAGAAAGGAAACAACCTTTCCACCTAGCTAGCCAACAATCGACCTTCTCGACTACATGTGACCGCAATCTCTTTTTAGGCTTGCCCGAGCAAAGAGGCAACTCGAGGTATTTGAGGGGAAGGTCTTCCGTCCCACACCCCCAATTGTCAACAAAACTGTTAAGAGAAGTCCGGTCTACATTGATCCCCATCATTATGGATTTGTCGAAGTTTACTTTAAAACCCGTGACAAATTCAAAACATCTGAGAAACAGGAAGAGATTGTGGATCTTTTCAGGATTGGCGTTGCAAAAGACCAGGGTATCATCCGCATATTAAAGGTGCGTGACAGTAGGCCAATGGTGTTCCACAGTAAATTCGTGCATACGCCCAACCGAATACATTCCTGGAATGGATTGGGTGAAAACCTCGGCTGAGGTTGCAAAGAGGAAGGGGGTCTCCTTGACGCAAACCCCTGGTGGAAGGAAAGAATCCTTTGGGGGATCCGTTGATGAGGATGGAGAAGTGTGGATGTGAGTATCCGTTGATGAGGATGGAGAAGTGTGGATGTGAGTATCCGTTGATGAGGATGGAGAAGTGTGGATGTGAGTATCACGCTCTCATCCAGTTTCTCCATCTAGCTCTGAATCCCATTTTGGATTGGGTTTCTTCGAGGAGGTCCCAATCTACATGGTCATGAGCCTTTTCCTAGTCAAGCTTAACAAAGATTCTTGGTTCTTTGGACATGTATCTTGAGTGGATGCATTCATGAGCTACTAGGGCCCCGTTAAGGATCTGGCGGTCTAGGGAAATAACTTCTTTGAGGCGGGAAGCCAAGACCTTGGCAATGATTTTGTAGGTGGAGTTAACAAACTAATTGGTCGGAAGTCTTTAAGTTGAGAAGCTCCTTCAACCTTGGGACTCAGATTATGAATGTAGCATTCATGGGTCGGTGGATAACCCCCCCTGGAATGGAATTCATCGAAGAGAGCCAGGAAGTCCTCTATGAAGACATCCCAATATTGTTTGAAAGGGGCTATAGGAAACTCGTTAGGCCCAGGGGCTCTGTCCAAGTTCAGCTAAGATAAGGCAGTTAAGATTTCGGGCTCGGTGAAGGGTCTTTCAAGCCAAAAAGCTTTATCGGTAGGTACTACCTGGAAGGAGAGGTCCCCCATGGTAGTTCTGGGGCCGACAGGGGCGGGAAAGAGATTTTTGAAGTAAGAGAGGATGTGCTGTTCAACTTCTTGTGGTTGGCCTATGAGATTATCCCTTAGCAAGAGGTGCGAGATAGTGTTGTCTCTAAGCCTGCAATTAGCAGTCCTGTGGAAGAAGCCAATATTGAGGTCCTCAGCCTTCAACCATTTGATACTGGAATGTTGGTATCAGAAAATTTCCTCTTTCTGCAGGTGGGATTGGTAGAGAGTTTTAAGTTGATCTTGTGTTGAAATTTTTGAGTCAGATAAGGTCCTCGTTTCCTCAATGTTGTCCAAGGTCTGAATGGCCTCAAGAGTGGCACCTTTTTGGTGTCCGAGGAACCCGGAAGGCTTTGACTCCAAGTTTTGAGGCATGCTTTAGGTAATTGTAATTTGCACTAGATTGTAAAACTGGCCCAGCCAACTACTGAGTTAGATAGATCCTGCCACCAAACTGGGAAATGAGATGCAAGAGAAGGTTCTTCCAACCATGCTAATTCGAACCTAAAAGGTTTTACACCTCTCTGAGCAGGATTAGTATCAAAAAGTAAAGGACAATGGTCAGAGGTAGGCTTTGGTAAGGCCAAAGAGTGAGTCCCATGGAAGGTGGAATCCCTGTCAATAGAAACCAAGAACCGATCGAGTTTAGAAAGGGGCATATTGGTGGAGTGATTGGACCAAGAAAATTGGGCTCCTTGGGTGGGTAGGTCAAGAAGGCTGTTCAGGCCAACGAAGTTTGAGAAAGCGGTCATAGCCGTGGTAATCCTGGAGGAAGAATTCCTCTCATAGGACTATCTGGTGACATTGAAGTCCCCCCCTAAGCACCAAGTCGGGTGTGGGAGGGAGGTAGCAAGGTTAAGCTCGTCCCAAAGTAGTTGTCTGTTTGAGTCGATATTGGGTCCATAAATTGCTGTAAATTTCCACTGTAATCCATCGGGTACCCTAGAGAAAAGGACAATCACCGAATACTTGGCTGTGTGGGAAGAGGTTAAGGTGTGGGCCGTAGGATCCCATATAAACCAGATGCCCCTCGATTCTCCTTCGGCGGGTAAGGCTGCCAATTGAAAAGGTTGGCATCCCCACATGTATTTGACCTGAAGCAAGGAGGGGTGGGGTGACTTAGTTTCGGTTAGAGCCAGAATAGTGGGCCTATGCCAGAAGCAAAGGTCCCTAACTTCCTGCTTTTTGTGGGCTAGTTTGGGGCCCTTGGGTATTCCATGATAGAATCAACATGAGGTTGAGAGAGAAAGAGGAGAGTTCTGAAGGAAACGTCTCACTAGGAGACCCAAAGTGGGTGTCTGAGTAATGCAAGGGGAGGAAGAGGGGAAAGAACGGTTTGTCATAATTAATGCTGCAAGCCAGATTTGCGAGCTTGCAGCTTCCTTTCTTGCTTACTCGAAAGCGAGACTGCACACCGACAGTGAAGAATTCATGGACAGGTCTGTCAGGTCCAAAGTGAGGTAAGCCCATCACTTGCATAACATCGAGGATTTTGCCTTGGCCTCAGTCGATGCCATTAATGTAGTTAGAGTCCACCAAGGGTGCAGAGAGAGGGTCCCCCATAGTATCAATCGGCTGAAGGGAATCAGAAGATGTCGTCGAAGCGACAACTGATGGAGATAGTATGGCCGGCAACCCCAGAGAGGGGAGCCCATCTGCTGGAGTTGGTCGAAAATTGCTTGAAGAGATGCTAAAGGGATTCAAGTGAGGTGAGGTCCCAGGGTTTGCGAGGAGGAGGGGGGGGGGGAGAGGTGAGCTATTCCCCGAAGTGACAGGGGAGTTAAAGAGAGACACAGGGGAGGCAACATACTGCAGAGCTGTCGAGTGCGCCTATGTGAGGTTAGGTAGAGGTTTCGGGGTTTGGGAGGTGGAGGGTGTATAAAGGGAAGAGATTGGGAAAGCAGAAGGGTTAGAGGGTTGGGATCAGTCATGGGGAGGGGTGGCACTAGATTGGGTTCGGGTGAAGAAGTGGTTAGAGTAGGGTGAGAAGCTAGGGCAGGTGGAGGGCCAATGGGATCAAGAGAATCCTGGTCCATCATAGGGCTAGGGGGAGGCAAGAATAGGGGGAGTAAGAAGACCAAGGGAGGTGGAATGGGAGGACCAGATTGGATATAGGTGATGGGTGCGTCGTGATAAGGCGAAGGGGGGGTTGAGATGAGAATGGAGTTGGTGGGGGAAGGCTGACAAGGATAGGGATTGAAATGATGATGGAATCACCACTGAGGGGGTCGGCAGCGTAGCCAATGAGCACAGGTGGTGCAGAGCCAGGGTTAGCTAATTGGTGGGGGTCCACGTCGTCCGTGGTGGTAGCTTATTCCTCAGCAGTGGGGATAGGGTAGTTGTCTTCCTCGATGGACACTTCCGTTTCGGCCCCGAAGTTGTTGAGCAGTGGCGAGGGTGGGGGAGAAGGTCTAGCGCCAGAAAGAAAAGGGGATAGAAAAGGCGCTGGAAGAGGATGGGGGTTGGGAGAAGGAGAAGGTTACGAGGTGGACAAAGGACAAAGGCATGATGGCAGGGGCTCCTAGAGGCAGGGCAATAAAGGCTTGGGTACTGCGTGGTGGTTGGTGTTAGGGTTCGACGGTGCAGGATGTGAAAAGGAGTACAAGGAGGGTGGTACAGAGCCAAAAAGGATGGGCGAGGAGGTGTGGTGGAAAGGGTAAGTGTCAGCAGGACGTGAAGTCTCGGGGGGAGAGACAAGTGTGGGAGTGAAGGTGACAGGAGTAGGTGAAGGCTGAGGACAGGTGTCGAGAGCTATTGACCGACAAAAAGGGGGAGCTAAGCTCGAGGCGGGGGCAGGTGGCAAGGTTGAGGTGTCCTTAAAGAACACAGGATTGGCAATGTCAACATCGAAAGGTGGCTAATGTGAGGCTGAAATTAATGGGGGGTACATGTCCTCCAGAGGGTAGTTGACTGAGGCGGTGGTGATGTGGGACATTGGTTCCCGGGCGCGGGAAAGTGGCTCATAGCCATTTGGGGAAAGAGACGGCGGGAGTGGGGGTGGTGGAGGTGGGGGAGGCGGAGCAGGGCGGCGAGAGGGTGGCAGGTCCCCTTGAAGAGGAGGTCGTCGAAAATTTCGGTTGCGACGGTCCTGTTCGCGGTCTTGGCTTTTCCTAGAGACAACAATCCATTGCTCTTGAAGGTTGGAAGCCAGCAAAATCTGTTGAGATGGACCGTGGCATGGTGGGTCCTCCGAAGAGACAAAGTGAGGGGCAGGGGGAGAAGCAGCTGACCAGGAAAGGAAAACCTGGTAGAAAGCTCCCGCAACTTCCAGTCAAAGAAAAGGGGGGAGGGGGGGGGATTCTATGAGCTTCGAGAACATCTATGATGAGCAGCAAAGACCCGAGCGGTAGGCTCTGCATGGACTGCCAGTGGACAGCCACAAAGGAGCTGCAAGCATTACCAATGGCTTTGAAGGTTTCAAGGCACCATCCATGGAGAGGGATGGTGGAGGCCGAGAGCAAACCTTTTGGCGATGGTAGGCCCCCAAATCGTCGGACAATTTGGAAAGCTGAATAGTGCCTCAACAGAAGCGAACATTGGAAGCTCTGCTGAGGGCTAGGCGGCCCCTTCCTCAGAGGGGAAGGAGAAGAAGAAAGACCCGTTGGAGAGTTGTCTACACTTCAGTCCTGGTTCCTTCCATCCTTCTTTGGCTCAGCTTTCAATGCCTTTGCGGTCGTCTCTTTGAGGCTGAAAGGCTCCACCCAAAGAAGATATGAAGAGTCGAGCAAAGTTGGAGGAGGACTATGAAGGGATGGAGATCAGGGGCGAACTACCGGAGGAAGGGGGAAGAAGCGAAGAAGATTGCATGTTTGCTTTCTTTTGCAGATATTATTATAGGAAGTCCTAGATGGTGAGTTTATTTGGAGAAATAAAAAAAGTCTGGTGTCATCAGCATCATCCCCTTTATCTGAATGCGCCACCACGAGGAAATAACACTGCTGTCTATTAATGGTTCCTCACTTGGTCCATTTGTACCTCAGAAATCTTTCAACTTTAAATTTGGAGAGATGACCTATTCTGATTAAAAGTAACTTGGGTTAGGAATAGGAGTTCTTCCTTTTCAAATTTTATTTAATTTGGCATTGTAAGATTAGTTTCCAAGATATTATAACATTCCCATGTCAGATTGTGTCAAAATAGTCTAGTTCTCTGATGTATAATTGAAGCTGTAGTGCTATTTAAAATTGATACACAAGTTATACTGCACCTGAAATTACTATCCGACCTAATGCTACCAAGAAACACCAGTTTCTATGCAATGTTTTCTTGTGGCCACTGCTAAGGTAATTTTTGGTCTCGAGAAAGCATACTTCTTTGTTTTAATCTGTGTTTCAAGAGTGCACTCTTGCAAACTTTTGTTCGATGTATTGAGCACCGAAGCTTAGTGATGGAGATGGAAGAATTCTGTATCTCAAATAACTCCATAAGCAGAAACAAATGTTTAGAAGTTCGCATCAGCCAAGGGACTCAGCCCTTGGCTGGGGTGATGTATTTGACCAAGTTTAAGTGGACTCAGACGTCTCTTGTACAGGTAAAAAAATCCCTAGAATTTTCTTAAAAAATATAAAATAAGAACAAAGTCAAATAAAGGTATTAAAAGTAAAAACCAAAAGCAACCTCAGAAAGTCCAAAAGAATACACTTACAAAAGCATAGAAAAAATGGATTTTAAAAAAAGGGGCATTTTAAAAAATCCAAAAATAAAGAAAAATCCAAAAAAATACACTTACAAAAGCATAGAAATAAACAATAGGGATATTTCAAAAAATCCACAAAATATAAATAAAAATAGAGATTATGGCAAAAAAACACTCATCAATCTATACAAAAAAATCTAAAATCATATGCAAAAAATTTGTACAACATACTCGTATTTTTTACAAATTTTTTTGAAATCTTTCTATGTACCTTGAGTTGTGCACACAACTCGAGGTAACTCGGCTTCGCCCATAAGGCGAGGCTGAGTTACTCGCCCGAGTCCAAGTGGACTCACTCGAGTCTTGTAGCCATAAGCATTTGGAGCGCCCATGTAGGGGCTTGCTTCCACCCTACAATCTCGATCCCACGCTCCGAGTGACTGGATCTCAATTCCAGACGCTTCCTTGCGTATTTGGATCTCGTACCTTATGGGAACTCGATTCCTATTATTTGGGAACGAGTTTCCTTACCAAAGATCCGCATGCCCAAGATCATGGCTCCAATATCATTCGTAACTACGATTCCATCATACTAGGAATTGAGTATCCTATACCATGGGAGCGAGCAACACCTACAAAGTTTATTTTTTTCGTATGTAGTATTCGATTTTGCTCAATTTTTCTACGATGTACACATTTTGCAATGACACTTGTGTCCAATTTTAAAGAAAGGCAACTAGAGTAGGGACAAGATTGGAAGGAGGTTAAAGAGTTTGCTGTGTTGCAGTTTTATTGTGAGGTAAGGTCATGATGAACGCACTTCATTAAGATAGGAAGAATGTTTTACAAAATCTGTTAATGATGCATTTCAATAGAAATGCACCACTAATGCAAGAATGAACCCAACAAGTCATAGCTGCCACCTAAAACATTTAACGCAACCTGTGAATACCGATTATAGAATGATTTGTAGTCACCATCTAGGTTTTTAAGGGCTCGATATGTGTCACAAAACTCAAATTTCAAAATTTTCTTTAAAAAAAATCATCTAGCAATTGCTATATGGTTCCCAAAATTTTACCCTAAAACAATCAACCTAGTGTGGTGTTTTGAGTGTTTTAACTGGGGGAGTAATGCACAATATGCTCGTGCATGAGCACAATACATGTACTCAATCGTCGATTACAAACTTAGTCAAAATGGGAAATCTAGCCCATCCTTGAGTGTCAATAGTATAGACTTGAGAAGGTTAAATCTTGCTCAGCATCGAGTGCCAGTTTAGAGAAGGGTATTGTATAATTAAGGTGTAGTGGTGTACTGTATACCACAATAATGTTGTTTACTGAAATTGGTGTGAAATCATGCTCCAATGCATCACGATAAGGTTTTTCATTGAATTTAGTATGATCATGCTCCAATGCACCCCAATACTGTTGTTTGCTAAATTCGGTATGACATCATGCTCCAATAGCATACAAAATTCAAAGGCAATCTCAATGCGATGATTTTTTATTACATTAATACCTTGGAATCGTGGATTTGGAAACAGTTAAACATGCTATCTAATGGAACTCGCTCCCAGTTTATAATATATGGGAATAGTGAACTCCGAAACCCTGATACTAAGAACGACACAACGCGATCCCTTTTGGTAGGGAACCCTCTCCCGTCGAGATAGCAATGCGCTCTCGTCGAGATAGCAATGTGCTCCCTAGAAGTCATGGAACTCGCTCCCATCCCCAGGCCGTGTATGGAGCTCACTCTGCCGTCCAGGGAACTTCGAGCTAAACTCGCTATGCGCTCCCGTTCCCTTTCCCGAAACTTCTCACATTCTCGTTCCCAGTAACTATGCTTGTAACATGGGTAGAAACAGTTAGGAAACAACATGTGAAATCAAAGTCAAGCTCTCCATCGTTGTTGGAATATTGGTTCCTATTTAGTTGCTAAAGAGAACCAATTATAAAATAGCAAGTAATTTCATATTGGTTTTAAGTTTTTAGGGTCAAATGCAACCCCTCGATTTCATTTTTGGGAAAATTTCAAATACCGCTGATCTCACACAAGATTGTGTACATAGATAGCTACTATGACATAGATGAATACAACCCCAAATCAAGTGCAAGAAACACAGCACAAAAAAAAAAACATTCCACAATAGCACATGATTTACGTGGTGTACCTCAAAGAGGTTGCGTCCACAACATCGGCAAATCCACTTGCAAATCTTCCCTTCTAACCTGTTCTCCTGACCGAACAACACTGTTGATCAATCTCCCTATTTCCCACTGCAACATCGCTTTTGGGAAGGGAAACTTGAGATTACCACGAGACTTTTTATTTTGGAGTGGAAACTGGTCAAACTCAGTACTCCTCGGAAAACCACTTCTCAAGTTTGGGGGTCATGCTTCTCTCCCAAGAGGTCCTCCTATCTCTCTGTTGGAGGGTCTACCTCTCTTTCTCTAGAAGCCAATTGTTCCCATAGCCCCTAATCAGGTGACCCAAAAGGAGATGGGTCTACCCTCTAGCTGATCCCCTTCTATAGAGATCATTAGGGTTTTCTTCTTGGTCCTGATGATCACCCTCTTTATATTTCTAAGCAGCGACCATAGTACCTTCAGATTTTTCAGGAAAATATGTTGGTAATAATTTTGGCTATCACCAAACCTAAAATAAGTTATCCCCCAATCAAATTGGCTTGAAATACTTATGACATGAGATACTTATTAAAAGAGCTTTCTTCTTGGAATAATTAAATGTTCATTTTATGAAATGCTAGAATTGTATGGTACTACCTCTTCAGTTGAATGTTTCCTCTATTTTAGTAACTTTCTATACTGCAACGTTTTATGCGAGCCATTTTGTTTATCCTTTCACTTTCCAGGATAACGCACTAATGTGCTCCTCTGAGGTGATTCGTTGGATTACTACAATCTATATTAGTGGATTTACCTATCAAAATAATATATTGATGTGCTTATTATCATTTTTTTACTTGAAGGACGTTCAAATGCAATTAATATTGCTGAAAGACTAGGATTGCCCCATTCTATATTGAATTGTGCCCGTGAATTGTATGGAACAGCTAGTGCTGAGATTAACAAGGTATACTTTATTATCTCCTATATATTGAATTGTTTCACATGGGTTTAAAATGTGTATCAGATTTTATTCTTTTTCCAGTTCTTCTTGTTTTGGCAATGTATTTGTTCTCTTGTTGGAAGTTCTAGTTGACCTCCATGTTCTGTTTGACTGAATGCAATAATGAGAGAAATTAATGGTGTATATGTTTGAAACCATAGGCATACTTTGGCAATGATTTTGCAATGGCTTTTGTCAATCGTTTATGGCAGTCACCATACTCTTCTAGTCACATTTCATGATTTTCAACATGTCTTTTGTGTTGAAGGAGAAATGAATCAACTTTTGTTCTTAGCCTATGAGATTCAGAGAGCATCATATCCTATGAGATTCAGAGAGCATCATATTTGTTAGAACTCAGATTTAAAGAGGATCCGATTTCTTAAAACAATTTTTGATCCTATTAGAACAACCTGCAATCATGTTCCTTTGTATGAATGAAAGTTTGGTGCCTGAGAAAATAGTTCCTCATAGTTCGGATCATACTCATGTGCCCTTTATACCAACTTACGTTATCATCTTGTAGTAAGGTCTTAGCCTTATAAATCCATTTTGAATGAGATTCTTTCCAGGTGGTAGAGAGACCAAGTCCCAAGTATTGTGTTTTCCAAAGCCTAAAGATCCTCACTGTAGTAGTTTTCCAACAATCACATTTCACAACCTCTTTACAATTACTTAGTTCAAAAATAGGAGATAAAGATGTAACAAGAAGAGAATGATAGACATGCAGACTTAAAACCATAATGAGTAGGAGGAGTATAAATTGTACCAGACCTGAGAAAATAGTCAACTTTTTTTTTTTTTGTGGCCTTGAAGGGCCTTAGCTTTTGTATTACCCCATGTAAACACTAACGCTACTAATGACATAAAAGAAAGACACCCCAGTTTGAGTTGGAGTGTGGATTGGCCCAATGGGTTTATGGCCAAAAGGGCTTAAAATGGCAAGTGTACTGCAGGACTCTCTCTAGGGTTTACCTCTTTATCTAAGCTGATTAAGTAAAGAAACCAAGCGTCCCTGGGCTCCAAAGACGCATGAGGTCTGGTACACCATGCCGAAGGGTTTATGGTTATCCCTTGTTGAGGTCGTAGTGCACACGATGGTTGTGAGCCAGGAGGAATATGTAATCCCAGGAGAAGGTTGGAGGCTTGTGAGGGTAGGGGCCAAAACCTCAACATGCACCCATGATAACCATTTGGAAGAGCACCAATGGGGTCTGCGCATGCCTCTGCTGAGAGAGGAAACCCACAATTGGGATTGGTGTACATGCTTGGACTAACATGACTTGCCCTTAGGGGTGTCTGAAATCCATAGCAACATTATTGTCTATCTGCATTTTGGCTAACTTTGATAGGCCACCATGAACCCCTATAAGAGAGACAAATAGGTCATGGGCTATGTTAGGTTAGTCTAAGAGGTAGAGCGTGATTGTATGGTTAGCGCACATGGAATGCGTGGTTATGAGTTGAAGCATCATCCCATGGCATACCTACTCTTTCAAAATTTCCAATATTTTTAAAGTGTGTTTTTTTAGGAGACTAAATGATTGTCTTTCTCGAGAAAACCTTAAAGTTATTATGTTTGTATTCTCAAAGGAGAGGAGGGTCTATGTGGAATTATACTTTTTGTCTTCTCCAAAGGACTATTTGGAATAAGACTTTTTTTCTCTCCAATATATGGGATGGAGACATTTTAGATGCTGGTGGGCCACACTTGTGGCAACCATGATCACATGAATTCTGAAGTACGTCAGGTGGGGCCCACTAGCCATTGGACCCACGTGATAGTAAAAGCAAGAGGATCATTGGGTCCCAATGGCCATAGGTCCGATGTGACAAACTAAAAGTCCTCTTTGGTTATTGTCAAATTACAAAACCTAAAAAGGTTAGGATGTCCATGTATTTCTGACTCCTTTTGAACTTTGAGAATATCAAAGCAGGTGACAAATTGTTTTTTGGAAAAAGATTGCTCTTTAAAGAAAGAATTAATATTTTAGAAAGATTTTTAAATTCTAGTGATAGTGGTAAATGCGAGTAAGGAAAACAATATTCCTCTAGGGCAGCACCTGCTAGTAAGAGAGAGAAGAGGTTTCCTCTAGAAGGATTTACATGAGAGGAAAAACAATGTTGTCTCTTGGGCTTCATGTGACAGACTAGTCTTCAAGGGCTTCACATGGGAGAGAAAGAATGTCTCTCTAGGGCATCCTCGTGAGAGTAATGAAGCTATCTCCAAGCCATCCAAGTAAAGAGAAGAGATGGTCTCTCCATCAGCTTCACTTGAGAAGAAAGTGGATCTTCATTCTATCCACGTCACTGTGTGTGTATTTGAGAGAGAGAGAGAGAGAGAGGGAGAGGGTGCTTCAGGGCTGCACTTATGTGGAAGAGAGAGATTTGCTACGGACTGCTTCAGGCATGTGAAAGAGAAAGGGGTTCCTATGTGAAAGAGAAAGAGGCTCTCTATAGGCTGTTCCACATGTGTGAAAGAGAAAGGTGTTCTCTATGGCCTGATCACATGCAAGGTGAAAGAAAGAATGAGATCCTTAGAGGGCTGTATGTGTATGTGAGAGAGATGCCCTAGAGGGAGGGAGAAAACTCTGAATGAGAGGAGTGGAGTTGTCTTCTCTATGCTCATGTTCCAAACTATTTTATTCCCAAAGGGAGTTGAAAAAGGACTTTGCCTGTGTCATATTGTGCCATTGACCTCAGGAGATCTTGTGTGGGATGTACGAAGTTCTAAGAAGTAATCCTAGGAACTCTTAGGTATGTGTTTTTTTTGTTTTGTGCAAGATTTGTGAGAACATGGCAGCAACCTGGGCACATCTTTTTTTATTTTTATTTTTTATAAATGTATTGTGTCATGATACATGAATGTATACATTGCCACCTGTAAAATGGGGAAGCAAAGTATATGCGATAAAAGTGTTGTTTTATTTCCCCTGAATTTCTATATCTGACACCCCCCACTTTAGCCGCTTGTAGTCAGAAGGAGCAGAATCTGGTACCTGATGAAGTAGTCTCAACAGGATTATCTACTGGGACTGTTTGACTAAGGTTCAAAAATGCGGAGGCGGGCCACTTAGGCGGTTTGGGGTCTGGGCCGCCCGGTCGTCAAGGTGGCCGCCCAGATACAAAGGCTGTCTAGATGTTCCTATTTTTTCCAACCTAAGTTGCACTTCAAGACATTTATCAAAGTGATTAACAGTTGACAAAAGGAATGTAATAAATTAATATACCTACTCGTGGTTACTGTTACATGCAAAAAAGTCAATCCTTCCATTTTTTGGTTTACCAAAAAATTAATATAGCTACTCATGGTTACTGTTACATGAAAAAGGATTTTTCGACAAATGGCATAAAAATTCTATTCTTTCCGTATATTAATTAAAACTGAATTGATACTACTTTTCTGGCTTACCAATAAATTAATGTAGCTACTCATGGTTACTGTTATATGCAAAAATATTTTTCAACAAGTGGCATAAAAAGTCTATTCCTTCCATACATTAATTAAAACTAAATTGATGCTATTTTTTAGTTTACCAATAAATTAATGTAGCTACTTATGGTTACTGTTACATGCAAAAAACTTTTTCAACAAGTGGTATATAAAGTCTAATCTTTCTATATATTTATTAAAATTAAATTAATATTATTTATTGGTTTACCAATAAATTAATATTGCTACTCATGGTTACTGATACATGCAAATAGATTTTTTGACAAGTGGCCTAAAACGGTGCAGGTCAAGGTGGCCCCTAGTCACCCCGCCTTTTATGATGCCTAGGGGGGCGCCTAGATGGACTTGCCTAGATCATTCCGCCATGCCCACGACTAGGCGTTTTGAAGAAAAAGCCGCCTAGGCAGCAAGGCGGCCGATTTTTCGTTCATTGTGTTGGACAATTGGAGACTTATTATGTCTAGTATAATTTATATGTGGGGTTTAGAAAAAGAACCAAAAGAAAGAGCTGGAAAACATAGAATATGAAGCAGTGTTTTAAATGCGGGATCCGGCTAAAAGCGGTGGGCGGGCCGATGCGCCGATGCGGCCCGGATGTGGGTGCATCGCGACGACGCGGTCAATAAATATAAAAAAATTCTAAAAAATCTTAAAAAATAGGTTAATGCATAGAAAAAAATATGAAAGTGATATATGTGATTGTTTAATGATTAACTTGAAAATTATTAGCTATCGAAGATTCTGTATCCAGTTATCCACTATCCCTTGATAGAAACTAGAAACTTGAAACTTGAAATTAGCTTCATAAAAATTCAACAATCAACAACCACAAGCACAAATTTGCACCATAAGCTCAACCATAAGCATAAAAGCACAACCATCAACAACCATAAGCACAAAATAGTGATATTACAAACCAAAAGTCAAGCTCAAGAAGAGTTAATAGTTAATAACTTAATACAATCATCCATTTTGAGAGTCAATTTTGAAATTTGAAGTCAATTTTTCTTATCACAAATTCACCCTAACATCCCCAAATTAACAATCAAAAGCACCAAATCAACATCCAAGTATCAAACAACCGTGAAATCGAGGATTTGAATAAAAAATAAATTCCGTTAATTTTTTTTTTACCTCCATTTGATGCAAAAAAAGCCACAAAAGTGGATGAAAATCATCATTTAGGGGGTTTAATACCCCCCCAAACAGTTTCCCCCATTTTTGGATGGTCAAAAGCAACATTTTGCCCCTACTCGAGGGCAAAATCGAAAAAATTTTGACAGAAGGGGATGTAGTGGGATGCGGTGCGATGCGGGATGCGGCTACGATGCGGTCTGATGCAGTGCATATGCGGCCGCATAGGTCAAAAGCGCATATGCGGTCAATTCTGATGCGGAGCCCACCGCATGATGTGGCCGTATATGTGGCGATACAGCCGCATTTTAAAACATTGATATGAAGCAAACAAACGAATGGCTGGGGTTTCAAAACCTTAATTTCGTAAAGTAAGAGAACCCTTCAAAGAAATGTATCAGATTTTGAATCACAACAATAATAACCTTTTTGAGTGGTGTCCAAGAATGAGAATTTGGCTGCCTTGTTGCCTTGTTGGCTTTTTTTCCAAAATACCAAGTCGTGGACATGGCGGCGTGCTCTAGGTGGGTTGATCTAGGCGCTCGCCTAGGCGGCATAAAAGGCGGGTGCTTAGACGCTGCGTTGATGTGCACCTTTTTATGCCACTTGTCCAAAAATCTTTTTGCATGTGACAATAACCATGAGTAGCAATATTAATTTATTGGTAAACCAAAAAATAATATCAACTCACTTTTAATTAATATATGGAAGGATTAGAATGCCACTTGTCTAAAAAGCTTTTTGCATGTAACAGTTACCATGAGTAGTATACTAATTTATTAGTAAACCAAGAAATAGTATTAATTCAGTTTTAATTAATATATGGAATGATTAGACTTTTTACACCAGTAGTCGAAAAAGCTTTTTGCATATAACAATAACCATGAGTAACTATATTAATTTAATAGCATTAATTCAGTTTTAATTAATATAATGGAAGGGTTGAATTTTTGCTTGTAATAGTAACCATGAATAACTATATTAATTTATTTCACTCCATCGTCAGTAGTAAATCACTTTGATAAATATCTTGAAGTGCAACTTAGGTTGGAAAACACCGGAATAATCCAATCTGCCTTTATATTTGGGCGCCGCCTCGGCAGCCCAAACCTCAAACTACCTAGGCGGCCGCCTCCGCGTTTTTGAACCTTGAGTGGTGTCATATCTAAGGAAAATACATGGAGCAGATGGAGCCGTAAGTTTATTCCTTTCAATGGTACTCAGTATGACAAAGCAAGTATATCAAAAAACATGCAACATAGAATAATATGGTTCTTGACCAATCAGGCACTCAACATGAGAGACATCAGCAAGAAATTTCTAGGAATTTTATTGATAAGATAAGGACTTAGTCAAGAAACAACGACTACCTACAAACTACTAGGAACATTGGATTGGAGAAGTGATGCACATGTGGTCACCATAATATTTCGGTTCATACCCTCTACAACCCCATTTTGTTCTGTTTGGCTATGTAAACATGTGCCTTTATGGATATCATTATGACTTTAAGAAGTCTTGACGACTTCTTTGATGATTATTCACCATTGCAATCGGTCCTAAGAGTTTTGGTGTTCTTTTCAGACTAGGTTTGAATCATTTTTAAGGTAACAAACACATAACAAGCATGACATTGGTTTTTAAGGAAGTATACGCTTGTAGGATGATGAAAATCATTCGCAAAGATAACTTGATGTCAGGAACCAATTTTGGGTTAGACAAGATAAGGGTCTGCACTTCAAAATGAATAATGGTCTTATCAGGACCCTACTGGCTATCAAACTGGTGACGGCCCTGGTTCGATTGTTTGGTCGATAGTTCTTGCGAGTGGGAGTGGGAGTGGGAGTGGGAGTGGGTAGGGGCTGGGGAGTTGTTGTTGGTAAAATTATTCTTATTTTTAATTTTTATTCAATTTTGAAGGATGTATACTATAATTTTAGTTTTAAGATTTATTTATAGGTGTTTTTAGTTTTTTAGGGATAATAGGGTTTTTATTTTTTTATTTACTTCATGAGTACTATTTACAATTACTGTTCATGGGTACTATTCATAGGGGTAAAAATGTAATTATGAATTTTTAAAGTTAAGTTAGGATATATGGGTCAATGTATTTTGGGCACTTTTTGTACTTGAGGCATTAAATTATAATATATAAGAGGTTTGTGGGGGCCTTGAGGGGTCATTCCACATACTTTTTAGAAATTGAAAGAGAAAGAAAAGCTTAGGCTTTTGCAACCCTAGATTGGGTGTGGAGAAGAAACTCTAGGTTTCTTTGAATTGTGCTTGTGTTTGGCATTTGTTCTTGCTGTTTTTATTGTTCTGCAAATTTGTCTACATCAGGAGTCATCTCCTGCCTTAAGTTCTCTACCTTCGGAGCACATAGGATTGCTTCCCAAGGAGCTGAAAACATCATATTGAACAGAATTGCAGGACTTGTACATGATTTGACCAAAATATTAGTTTGTTATCGTATACAATAACAAATATCTTCAATATGTTATTGTGATGGACTTCTATGTGAGAAGACTCAAGTAATTAAATGAGTTGCACTTGAAGTTTATTCGAATAAATTTATTTTTATTATATTTTATTTGCTCTCTCTACCCATGCCTCCGTTTTATTTTTTCGGTTTGTTTTTAGTTGAAATGAAGGGAATATGTGAAGAAAATGATAGGACTTCTACATGATTTGACCAAAATAGTATTTTATTATCTTTTACAATGACAAATATCTTCAATATCTTATTGTGGAGGACTTATATGTGAGAAGGCTAAATCAGTTGCTCTCAAAATTTATTTGAGTACGTTTATTTTTAATTATATTAAGTATATCTTATCTATTAATTTTGAATCTAAATATTGTATTTTAAAATGCTAGTAGTCTTTTTTTTATATATATGTTTCTTCATTTTTATGTGTTAATTGTATACTCCCATGGTTCTCCCAAACTAGGGAACTTCTAGCAAGCAACGATCTCCAATGCCGCTCCCTTTTTCTGTCTCACAACCACTCCCACCTCCAAATACATAAATAAACCTTGAATTTAAAGGGCATTAAGCAGGTAAAATGAATCCTATATGTGTACAAAGCCCCACAACATAACTATCTCACTGAATAAGTAACAAAGCTTAGTCTGAAAGTGACAAAGCATGGGCCTTAAAAGGTTTACATAATGCATAAATGATAAAACGCATAAATGCATGTCATATATAGTCATAATATTCGTCTTCATCTCCTTCTTCACCATTCAATTCACTGCCAACATCGTTATCCTTCATTTCCCCTCTGTTGAAACCCATTAGGTTCATGAGAAATATTTTACAGGACTAACAAACCATAGTGTATGTATAGAAGCTTAGGAGTCTTTAAACAAGCATTTTAAGTTCACCTTGATTTGATGGTTCCAGATCTTTTTTTTTTTCATTGAAAAAAGAATTTAAAGGTCACCTCAATTTGATGGTTCCATTTCCTTCCATTTATTTAATACATATCTTTGATCCATTCAAGGACTGGTCGCTTTTGCATGACGACTATTCTTAGCAATGTTAATTTTCTCCAAGTTAATGGCGTACGCATATGGGCCTTTGAATCATCCTACATTTTGCGTTATTTCACTAGCTTAGAACTTCAAGAATTATACAACTATACCGTAATGGAAAAACACTATAACACCTTGTAAATCATAGTTATGACTTATGAGGATTGGACTGGTCACCGAACCGGTGAGGGTCTAGTCCAATCGAAAGCGGTTCACCTTGTGGTCGAACTAGGTTGATTAGATTTAGAAAAATATAAGAAAAATGAGAATAATAGTTGAAAATATGAAGTATTTTAGAAAAAAGTTTTTTCACTTTGTTTAGCTGGGTCAATTCAGTTAAGCATTGGGCCAAACTGACCAAGGCACCGGTCGGTAGTCTGACTGGTCGGACCAAGTGGTCCTGTCCTTCGTGATAACTATGTTGCATAGTGACAAGCCTCTCACTATAATTTGTTGTCAACATGTTATTTCCTTTGTCATAACCTGAGGTTTTATTTTGTGAAGACCAAATCATTGAGCCTCTTATGCTCCAACCCATTTCACCTGCACGAATGTATTTGTTTGAACACACTCTAGTCCTCTCACAACCACTTGCCCAACAAGTTTCTTTGATGATACAAATGAAGTACTTTTGAAGGTTAGGAGCATTCCCACCACTCTTTTCTATCACACTATTGAATAATAGAGAAACAATATGAGAGTTCATAATTTTTATATTTTAAGATATGGTGTTGGAAGACCATGGGGACTTGTACTCCTACACGAGTGTAACACGCGTGGAGGCTTTGGAAAGAAGGGTTAGGGTTAGGGATAGGGAATTTGGGTTTAGCTAGAGTTTTGGATTGATTTAATAATAGGTTTTATTATGATGGGAATGAGTTCAGGTTCTAGGATTGGAAATAAACAAGAAAAGATGACCTGACTGACATGGTTGACCTGACTTGTGTCGCAATTCTGGTTGTGGAGTCTGGTCAAGTACTGTTTTGGCTAGTCACTAGCAGCAAGAGGTGGAAAGTAGTGAACACACAATAGATATATTTCCTTATGATATGGATCCACCCCTTAGGCTTTTGCTTTTTTGTGCTTTGCGGCATGGTGAACCCCCTTATGAAGTGATAAAAGTTCAGGTCAAACAGATTACATTTGAAAGCCTATTTGACTTCCCCTTTTTCTAGATCTTGACTTAGTTTGGTTCCAACTTGATGTCGGGCTTGTTAGGGAAGCCCTCCCTCCTGAGTCTAAATCTAAAATCACATGCAAGGAGACTATCCTCATGTCACCTAGGAACACATTGCAGGCCTTATTTTTGGGGGCTACTATTGGCCTGGCCAAGGAAGATGGACGATGTTGAAGAGTATGTAAGGACCTGCTTTGTATGCCAGCAGGACAAGGTTGAGCGAGCGAAGCTTGCAGTTATGATGAGCGACGCTTGTATAAGCTCCCGACAATGAATTTCTTTGGTCCAACAATTGTGTCTTGAAACTATCATGTTAAGTAATTGACTTGAAATTAAGATGAAAGTGGAATTAAGTAGTTCTCTTCCAATTTTAAGTAGTGTTAACTCTCTCTGATTGGTACTTGACCAGATTATTACTATTGTCAAAGAATAATGTCTTTCAAATGTTCTTACCATGCACATTACAATATTTTTGGGTGAATAATGCTCATTACTATATAACAAATGCAGGTCATAATTGATATGGAAAAATATAAGCAGGACTTTCAAAGAGGTGTTCAAGATTCACAACATAGTCTAGTGTAAGGATCTTTTCTCCAGTTGCTGCATTTATGTCATGTGAATGTCTTATAGTTCTAAATGGCTGCGATTTATTAAGTTAACTATTGAAGTCTTGAATCAAGGTGAGGCAATGTAATGTCTTCCAATTTGCCCTGGAAAAAACACGTACATCATATTGTGGACTAATAACATCTAATTAACTTCATTATAAGGATAATGATTTAAAAAAATCTAAATATTACAATATCATTCATGACATAAATGTTCACTATTAACAATTTCCAGCCACTGTTTCCTTCCTTTTTCGTTCATTCTTTTGAGGTATGCATGTTTCATATTTGATAATTAGCATTGCTTTCATTAATGTCCCCATCCAGAGAAAACTATTGAAGTTCTTTTCTATGGAGAATCTATTCTATGATTGCAGGCTTGGAAGTACTCTAATATTGTGGATTAGTCACATCTAAATAATTGTCATGTAAAAGGCTGAAAATCATCAAAGAGGTAAAATAATCCTAATTAACATCTGAGAAGTTACTTGTTTTCTTTTTATTTCACTTAGGTACCTCGTATCATAAAAGAAAGGGAAAAAGTTCCCAAATTGCTCTTGTTCAATATTGGGAAGGAGAAACAATACCGGACATTTCAATAATTCGATCCTCAAGAGGTCCCAACTGAATAACGAAGTCGTTTGTTTAGGGTTCAAATAAAGAACACACTGTTCTAGATTACTAATGATGAACAACTAAGGGTATTTTATTCATTTGGCACCCAAATGCCTTGCATGTACCAAATGACAAAAATACCCCGACGTGTTCCTCATTACTGATCCTGACTAGAGTGTTCTTTATTTGTAATCCTAAACCAGTAGAGGTATTTTCATCATTTGGTTAGGGCCTCTTGCAAGATCAAATTATTTTAATGCCCCTGATGTTTCTCCTTGCCAATCTTAAACAACGGCAATTGGGGAATTTTTAATTTTTATTTTGTTTTATTTTTTATATGGAGATACCTAAGTGAAATGAAAAGGAAAAAACAACCCCTCAAATGTTAATTGAGACCATTTTGACCCCTTAATGATTTTGGAAGGGATTCTTGTTGGCTATGCGGCCTTTCAAGGCCTTAAAGCCAAGAGTTTTATGCTCAGTGGGAGTTAGAGAGAGACTGAATCCGGGTGCTTGGCGCACTGGGGCCCAAATTCATATACCCCGAGTATTTGAGGCATTGAGAGTATACGTTTTGAGAGTGTGAACTCTCGGGGAGGTGTGAGGGTCACCTCCTGGTCAGGATTATATTGATTAGAATGCCTCATAGTTGATGTGATAACCAGGGCTTGGAAAATCCAATCGAGAATAATAGAACCCGAGTATTTAAAAGAGTATTCGTCCTGTATGGAATGGTCGGCTCATGTGATTGAGCCCGTATCCTGACACGAGACCGTTCCATGGCATGTGCACCCACAGTCGTATGGGAAGCCACTCTTCTATAATATTATTCGACTTAGAAGAGCTAGTATACATGTGCTTTGAGATGCTCTTGTATTTGAGTTGGAACATGTCCCATAGGGGTGCACCAATAATCTATTGAACCCCCGGTGACGGGAAGCTCTGGCTCAGTGATTTTGATGTGACCAATTATGTGTCCTTGCCATAGATTGTGGAGCATAGGTCCATCGGGTCGGCTTGAGACACCGGTGGAGCGTCATTCGGGTTAGTCTAATGGAAGACTCCGATTAGTGTTATAAGTCTAGAGATCTCATTTACCTTTGGCCCAAATTAATCTAAAATTGATGAGAAAAGATTTTATATTGATGAGAAATTGTATAATAATGTTGAGAAATCATTTAGAGAATTTTTGCGATTTTTGAAGAATGTTTCAGATTTTTTTAAACTATAAAAAATGTGATTTTCAAATTTGTTTGACATAAATACCAAACAAGGACATCCTATGGGGATGCCACATGGATCCCAAGTTGCCATAGGGATGCCACGTGGCACTCTGACCTCCCCACTCGTGGATGACATCATGCTGATGTCATATCCATGTGGGGACCTATTTGTCATTAATTCTTGTATTGGTAGTATGTTATAACATGTTATCTTGTTATTTAAAGTGTTATATATTGTTATGACTTAAATTTAATTTAAGTCGCATATTTTTTTTTTCTCATATGTGCCATTTTTAGCATGTGTGAAGTCATGAGATTTTGAGAATTAATTTAATTCATATTATTATCCACATATGATTTTGTAGCATGTGGGTATATCTTATGTGGTAACCTTTGGGCTTGACCCATGTGAAACTTTAGTGTTGTTAAAATCCTATTAGTGGTATCATAAGATATTTTATTCACATGTGTGGATGTCCCATATTACCTTTATGTTCATGTCTTTGTATTTTATTGACTCACAAATTATTCAAAAACCATGGGCATAAGTGTAAACATGAATTTGAACTTAATGGGAAATAAAATATGGAGCTAAGGGCTTCAAGGTAAAATGGCTATAAACCTAAGTTTTGAGGAGTGAAGGGTGTCAAAAGCTCATCCATTGATCTTGATGATAAGATATGGATGAGTCGCTTGGATAAAAGTCTCTCATGTGCCATTGATCTAAGGCATCAAGGATCATGATCAAATCCATCTTTATGATCTAAGTATAAAAGTAGCTTATGGGATCAATTATAACCCTAACTTGAGTATTCACTTAAAAGAGAGAGAAAGAGAGCCCTTGACAAAAATGTAGCCACCCATGAAACTATCTTCTTCCTTGAGCTTTCATTTGAAACCCTTCCATGGAGTAGTCCTTCATTTATGTGATCAAGCCCATACTATTGCTTCATTAAGGTATTGATTGTTCTTCGTATATTTTTAATTCTTACCTCATTTCCATTATCAAAGCTTTCTGTAATTCTTAATTTACAGTAGCTTTCTTCATGTTTGGTCATGAAAACTTGATATTTGAAGAGTATCAAAGTAATAGTATAGTCCATACCCATGGTATTTGTAGACTAGCTTGCTTACTCCATGATCTTGAGTAGTTTCAACTTGATTTTTTTGATCTTATTTTTCTGAAATTTTTACTGAGAATATACAACTGATGAGATGTTTATTTCATCATATTTGAGCATATGAAATAGTCCTTGAGTTTCTTTTTGAATGTTGAAAAGTTCGTGTGCTCCCTTATGGACCACATGGTGTAGTTTTACCATAACTTCTTTATTTTGTGTAGTATCTTTCTCAAACTTTGAAGGGTTATTTTGATACATGTCTCTCTCATGATTTGATGCCCATTAAGTGAAATAAAAATTATCATTTGCTTCCTATTGGATTGATCTCCTTGAGTTATTATTATCACCCGTGTCTTAGACAATGAGACAAAATTAAGTCTTCAAAGGGCCCTTTCGTGGCCCGGACACAAGAGGTTCGAATCATAGTTTCTCCATGTATGTTTGCATGTTAATTTGATGTATTTACAGTTATTAAATGGATTCATGATTGGTTAAATTGAGTGTGTTGTGTATATTGAGATTGTTATTTCATCTTGCGGTGTGAATTTTAATGCTGTGCATTATTGTTTATGCGAATTGAAATCTTATCGAATTATTATGATCTAGTGTATGATATGTATGAGACATTATGATATATGATGAGGATGAAGAATGAAGATGAAATTATCATATAATTTTGATATAATGAGAAATTACGAGTGCAAGTCATGCACTGTGTTGTAGAGATGTACATTGTAAATATTTGAATATTGTATTGAGCTAATTGTATTTTTGAATAAGGGATTTGTAAGGGACATATTAGGTGTTGAATTTTATTATTCCAATTTGTATAAACCATGTTTGTAGGCTGAAATATATGTATTATGGTTTTGTATTGGGATACTCATTCATTTAAACCCTTGAGTTTTTATACAATGGAAATTTTTTAAAAGATTGCATTTCTAGCCATTGGTCTTATACCACCAACAGTTCTAATCCCCTTAATAATACTTTCTCAAAAAAAGAAAAATTACGCAATTACTGACACAAAGGCTTCCCTCTAATCCCTTTAATAATACTTTCTCAAAAAAAGAAAAATTACACAATTACTGACACCATTGTTTGCAAAATCGCCCGATCTAACCGCTAACCTCCCGGTTAGATTGGATCCGGCCAGTGGCCGGTTCCGGTTTTGGGCAGTTAGGGTGATCAACCGGTATTTTTCAAAAAAAAAATTAAAACAAGATATATAAATTCTCAAAATGTTTTTTATATTTTAGTATTTTTTTTATATTTTTTATTTTTTTCAACACTTTTTTGACCGCCCGGGACTTGACCAGTTATAGCGGTTGAATCGGCCGGTTTGCTGGTTAGGTTGGTTAAACCGCTTCGAGGCCCATGTCCAGTTAACCGTTCCGGTTCGATTTTACGAACATTGACTGACACAAAGGCTTCCCATAAACAGTTTCAGACCTTTTCCTTTCATTTTAGGACATGATATTTACGTGTCATGCTAGAGGTTTGATATTGCATCTGTTACTCTCTCTGTCCATCTGCAAATGTAGAAAACTACAACGTTCTTTTGAAAGAATGACTAATGTGATCTTGCCGGGGAATATATATATATATATATATATATATATATATATATATATTTTTTTTTTTTCACCCATTTTCTTTGCTTTTGGCAAAGATTATTTACAAGTAGTCTTATTACAATAACTGTTGCTTCAAATAAAATAAAACTAACAAATCCAAGATCTTAAAAACCTTGATGCCACTAAACCAATTTTCTTTTAATCAAAGAAAATATCCACAATTCTTATGCTTGGGAATATTAAAACAATATAATTAAATATAGCAATAAACAAATAAAGTGCTGGAGATTACCTCAACCAGGCTTATTACATCCCATATCGAGTCACCACCATCCGATGGCGCGGGATCAATGATCAACCTTCAATCTCAACCGGGAAAGCAAGTTTGGGCCAAGTCACACCAATAGAACATGAAACCCTTTGTTCACAAACTCAAACGCTTGGTGAATTCCCTTAGCAACCTAGTTTGAGAAAAATGGTTTTCTTTTTGCTATACTCTAAAACCCTTAGCAATAAATCTATAGTTGAGAGATGGGATAGAGAAGAACTCCATAGCCTAAACCCTTAGGTTTATTCACAATGTGGGAGAGAGATAGATCAAAGATGAGAGAGTGGGGTGTGCCCTTTTGGGCTTTCATGAGATAGAGAAACTTTTTTAAGAAAGAGATAGAAAGATAAGGTGTAGAGATTTTGAGTAAAGACAATCATTTTTTATAGGCTTTAAACAATTTTAGGGTTTTCTTTGGCTTGCCTCTTTTTGTGAGATTGAATATGAACCATTGATCTTGGGTGACTTGTGGGGTGAGAGATTTGAGCCATCCATTTCATAGATGGGCTATCAACATTATAAAGGTACTAGAACCTTTATCCACCTCTTTCCTTTGACCATTATTCCATCGTTATAAATCAAATAAAATAATACTTATCATAATGTTGTGTTTTATCGAAAAATATGCACAAGTCTTATCAAGCATTTTAAATGATTCACTCAAATCTTCTTTAACCACTTATCCCATAAAAGATAGGAAATCCACTAAAAATGGGGCGTGCCCCCCCATGGTAATACAAAGCCCCAAAAATTGGGACGTGCCACCCATGTGGTGGCATTGTTGCTCCCACCAATTTAGGGCATGGTGGGCCCATGTGCACAATGGGCCCCCAATGTTATTTTTAAATATTTAAAAAATCAATAAATGATTTTATAATTAATTTGAATATTTAAAACATTAAAAATCAATATCTCTGTTTTTATATATGCAAATTTTATAAATAAAATATCCAGAGATCTAGAAATATTTAAATAATAATTCTAAAATCATATCATCATAAAATAAACACAATTAAATTCATTAGATGGGATAATGATCCATATGGTCTAGGAATAAATAATCTGGGGCACTCCACCTTCAACTGTAGATTACAGTCCACACTTACTTTATCAACGGACCCAGTGTTTCTCATAACCCACAGTCCATACAGGAGCTCATTAGTGGGTCACCAAGGTCTGGCCGATGAGCCAAGGGTCGCAATTCCAGTCTGTGGATTTCAGGTTCTCCCCTAGAGACGTATCAAGGTCACTTAGACCTGATGCGACCACAACTCCTATGGCCCATAGATGTATCTCTCGCTCATGCATAAGCTTCATCTTAAAAGGTGGTTTGTTTTTTCGAAACGGTCTATCATTATGCATTCTGTGTGATAGTACATGGATGCGGCTTTGGCCCCCGTCTCTAAAGGCCACCATCACATACAAGAGTCACACAATCTCTCGGCTTACTCATCCGGGCATACTCCAACCTCATAAAGGGATGACCCATTAAAACCCATATCGGTTAATTTTCTATGCCCAGGTAACATAGGTTTTTCCCAACCAACTGGTCTAGACTGTCAAGTATAGTTCGGTATCAGCAAACATTATTTCCACGAGGGACCACACTCCCACTGAATTCATGTTCCACTATATCATTTCATTTTACAAGTACTTAGAAGGCTTTTAATGATCACATTCACCCAACATCTTTTCCATGGCATATCTATTATTTTATTGCAGGCTTTCAAAAGAACTTTATGATAAGCTCGTGGAAGTAAATCACAAGATCACCGAACTTTGCCTCATTCAAAGACAAAGGAAAATACAGGAAATTTCTGAGTATGCAGCAGGGGCACGATCCATCCTACACGACAAGTTACGAAGGTTTCGTGTGTCAGCAGCTCAACTATCCCATGATAGCAGAGTAGCAGATTTAGGCAAAAATCGAACTCAACCAACACAGCCATCGTCAAGTATGGTTCCATACAAGCTTATTTTTTGGAGATTATGAAAATGCCACTCAGTCTAGAAATTACATGCCATTATGAAATGGAAGTAGAGGAGTTTCTTCTATTCGTCATGGGGATCCCTTTCATGGAGTCATGCTACATGAATTAGAGGAGGCACATCTCTCTCTCTCTCTCTGGGAGTACCATATGCAGTACCATCAAGTCCTTCAGCCTAGCCTGCCGCTGAGAGAGAGAGAGGGAGCTCCACCCAATGTGCCTTGTAAGAGAGATAAGGAATAGACCATATCATTCTTTTTGGTATCTTTGAAAATGCAATTGCAGCTTTATTCACTCAGAGATGGTTCTAATTTTGGAAAAAGTTGCATTTTGGCCCCTCATCCCCTTACCATTAACCTATACAACATAGATGAAAGCAATCAACATTAGCACAAGTGTAGATTTAGAGATATTTTTCAACGTGGCAATTTCTTATGATAATGTTTTCCCATGGCTGCTGTTTTGCAGTGCAACTGGCAAACGTGGAAGAGATGAGAAAACCAGAGGTTGGTAAGATGGTGCATGTCCCAGCCCTTGGGAAGAGAGTAAAAGTGGTAAATGTAGATGTTTCCAAAGAAGAAATCATTGTCCAAACCCATAGCATGAAGCTTAGATTGAGATTTTGTGACGTCAAAGCTGCGTAGAATACTAATGAGCTAAGGAATTTACAAGAAGGAAAAGCAAGATAAAGGTTTTTACTTACCTCGCACAAACTGAGGTGCATGAAAAAGAAATAGTACCAGCCATTGAAAAAAAAAGTGCAATTTTTTCGCCACATGTTAAATAGTTTTTTCTTCTTGGAATATTTTTGGAAATTGTTTTCTTTATTTATGAATCTTGTTTATTTTGGTCTTTGTATGTTTTGTTGGAAAGTAGAGCTCTTATGATGATGATGATTGAAAAGTAGAGCTCTTATGATGATGATGATGATTTATTGGAAATTAAGAGTGTTTAATGCATTCATGTAGATATGTATTCATGTATAGGAGATTTTGTTTTTTAGCAGAATTCTAAGTAATAAAAGAAACCCAAAAATTAAATCATATGGTCAAGGGTATTAAAATCCCTGAAGCTACCGCTTGTAGTTCCCTTAGGGAATTGGGAGCTTTGGGCACATGGGACCTTTGTGTGTGGTAATCCGTCTGGATTCCCTAGTAGCGGCAGTTTTCCTTTTTTTAGATAATTTGGGAGCACATGTGTATGTTGATGAGTTTCAACCCATTGTTTGGTTTCAACCCATCCATAACATTGGTGATAGAATGGATGGTTCAATGTTAGATTTGCTTCGCTTCTGCCAAAGAAGCCAAAGTTTTCGGATATTTGGCCTAGACTGAAGTGAAGTGAAGCTCCAGTGCATCCGCTTCAGCCTGTTTCGGGCCCGCTTCGGTACACTTCGGTCTGATTTGGCTTCGTTGGTTGAAGCTTCGGCCTCTTTGGCTGAAGGACAAATGTGATTCGGCCTCTCCGGTTGAAGCTTAGGCCCCTTCGGACAAAGCATATGATTGTATTTTTTATTGAATTTTTATTTTTAAATATTTATTATTTCAATAAATTTTTTTATATAAACATATATTTTATTACTATTAATTTTTTAAAAAAATTCCGATGTCTTCTTTCGAATTGGTCGAAGCAACGAATTGCTTCGTTTTTCAACCAAATCAAAGAAGACTCCGAAACAAATATGATAACACTAGGAAGGTTTATATAATGATTTTTAATTCAAATATTTATTTCCTGTGTCTTTCCCTTTCTCTTCCCTTGTTAATAACTCAGCCATGCTCTCTTTCGGTCTTCCATTAGTAATAACCCATCCATGGCAATAGTAACAAAATAGAGCGTTCAGATCAATTGTTGTTGATTCTCTCTCTAATAATCTCTTTAATGCTTTTTTAGGGGATTGTTTACGAGAAGGCCATTTATTTTTTGTACATGGAGGTGAGTATTTTCATTCATTGGATGTCAAATTAGATAGTTTGGCGTGTGTTATTAAGTATGAATTTTTTTTTTAACTGTCTATTCAATGAAACTTTTATAACCATTTATTTGAAATTTAGGGGACAAATAATTATCACCTCTATATACAGAAGATAAATGGTCTTTTTGTAGACTGTTCTTTTCTTTAATTTTAGCATTCTTTGTGTGCAACTCATATTTTCAACTCAAATGACTGTCGAAGACAGTTCGAAAAATTTCATCACAAATAATAGCTGTCAAATGGGAATCTATCTAAACGACATGTGAGAGAGAAATTCCAACTATCACGAACACACGCCGATTAGTGTCAACCATCACAATAGACTACATTTGTAACTTAGTCATCATCAGCCCTACTTTAAAACCTACTACCCTTCAATTTGTTGCCTTCATTTTCTGCTCTTCGGATTATTAATTTTTATCTCGATTTTAGAGTGTGTTACTGGCATCATTTAGATAAGAGTTTGTAATATGCATGTAGCACCCGTGTAGTGAATGAACATTCAAAATTGGCTCCTCAAGACGTAATTTTCGGAGTTCAAATGTGTGTTGCATTGTATTCTACAATAATGAATATAGATGATTAACTAACAATTGTAGCATTTTTTCCTTCTTTTTGACAAGAGTACTAGTCTTAATTAATCAAAGAGAAAACAATACATCAAAGATTACACAGTAACAACAAAGAACTCAAGAGAGAAGCCCATGAGAAACTACAAGAGAAGAGTCATTTGCATCTCTATAAACATGTTGGAAAGATATACTCATCCCCCTAGTAATGTCTATAATCTCTGCTCAAACCTGAAATAAGAACCACGACGGTCTATTTCGCTTGCACCAGTTAAGGATTCCCCTCCCACCACAAAACCATCAACTAGACCTCTATTTTTCAACAATTTCAGCCCTGCAACATTCTGCATTACTAGCAATCAAAGTTCCACACGGTCCAACAAAAGAGAACATAACGTTACCATTGGAACTCCTTGCCAATCCACCAATATCAGGCACTCCTGGATTTCCTAGAGAACTTCTATCGAAATTAGATTTAATACCACCTGGTATTGAAGCAATCCCTCTCCCTCTCGGCTTCAAAGAAGAAACATTCAAGACAAGGTTCTATATGTTAACAATACTATCAACCTTAGCTGTCCCATGACCTTCCTTCGTAACCGTGTACCAACTCCAAACATCATGTAAAATCCTTTCTTGAACTTTCTTCAACTCCAAAGCCCTTCTTTCAAAATTTCTCCTATTTCTCTCCATCCGCACCTCTCACAAAACTATTGTTCTGAAAATTCTCCATAATAAATGTCCACATTTTGGTAAATTCGG